>NW_027151002.1:0-112563 GCF_018691715.1 Phytophthora cinnamomi | reverse complement strand
CCATGTGTGCACCGCCCTGTGTGTGATTTGATGCTGAGAGAAGCTAAGGCCCGCACGAGGCCGTGCACGCAGCCTTCATGGGGTAGGTCGTCAGCGACGCAACAAGGCAGCTTTCTACAATTTTCGGTCGTCTTAATATTCAACCTCCCGAGGAGACAACGCGCGCCTCTATATGACGTGTCCCGTGGTGTGGTCTGTCACGCGTCCATTGATTCGATTCTCAACTTCGTTTACTATCATAACGGCGGCGTCGGCCGCCACCGAGGGTAGTGGTCAATGATGCTATGTATACAGAGGCGCTAACCATGCAGGGTCCGGGGACTACCGAGACACCTCAACAGACAACGCAGGTGCATGCTGCGGACGAGCGCCTGCTTGACTCGGACGATGACAGCGACACACCACCTGTAGGTCCGCGCCACGTTTAGTGTGCGCTAAGCGAACACGCAGTCCCAGCTCAGCGGAACGCAGTCCCAGTCAGCCAGCGGAACGCAGCCCGCGCCGACGGGCACGTTTCGATCCAGGGAACAGCACACCACTTGAAAACTGGATACAGCTATGGGCATTCCTGCTATTTCGTCGACGACGGACGTGCAGCCTACGGTCCATGGGAGTGACACGGCAACCCAACACTTTCGGCCTTCTTCAGTGGCAGTGGGAATTCACGATCGTCTGGTGTCCATTTTTCTCGTGGGACTTTGGCCAGCGTGGACTTTCGGTTAGACACTTTCGCTTATTAAGTACGCAGAAATTGCGGCAGCTCCGCCGCGGACATGACATGACGGATTTCTCGAAGAAAAATGCATTGCCACTGGTAGGCGAATTGACCCGCTTGGAAGACCTGGTCGACGCACTTCGTTGCCTCGGTACCATCGCGGAACTTGCCTGCACCACCGAGGTTGTGTGCCTGGTAGACAAGGCCCGCAACTTCGTACGAAGTCTGCACCGCAATCGGAGCACCTTCGCCAACTCGCCTTAGAAGAGCTCACATACTGGCTTGGCGAGCGCTTTGAACTTTTTCGGTCACTTGTCGCCCGTGGCGATCACACTGCTGCCGACAGTGTGAGTCAACACCTCTCAAACAATCACGAATTGTATCAACAAACACTTCAAAACATCGCGGACCGACGTCACGAGGAGATTCAGCAGAGAATATCAAGCTGTGAAGGCGCGCAGGGGCTGTCAGAAGCGGAGCAGCAGCAAAACGTACTGTAATCTCAACGCAGCAAATGAAAATGGACCGCAATGGGAGCAGACATGCTGTTCCGCCGTCAGTGCTCGTCTACTGATCGCACGCAAGCACGCCTTATTGATAGAGAAAAGCAGAGCGCCTACAGTGAATTTATTCGGCGGTCTGGTTGCTCACTAGCGGAATTCGTGCGGGTGCTCCGAAATGAAACGAAGGATGACCCAAGGCCCAATAAGGCGCTTGAGATTCCCTCACACCGGAAAGCATGGAAGTCTAGGGTATCGGCAGCAATGGGAGGAAATTGTACGACACGGCGTCAAGCCTCGCTGGAAGAAACCATTCAAGGAACAAGAACACCCTCCAGCCAATCATGGTTCCGCCACACGGGCCTTGAATGTTCTCGTCAAGAACATCCGAAAAGGTCAAGATGCAGGTCAGTATTTAGTGCTGGACTTAGAGGTCCTAAAGATTCTCGACGGGGTAACATGCAGCCCATTCGGCGCCGCGGCCAAGGGTTCAGTTGATATGCAGATTGACGCGCGTGTGATACACGACCTGTCGTTCCCCAATGGCGACTCTGTTAATGAAGACACAGTCCCTGGCGATGCTATCGAAATCACTTACGAAGGTGCCGCTGTTATCGCCCAGAGGCTAGTTACACTACGGAAAGAAGGCCTCGACTGTAAGATGATGACCGGCGACGTTAATACGGCCTTTCGTAATATCCCGATTCACGCTGACCACGTGATTCGCTTCGCAGGCACGATTCCTGAACTCGTTATCCTAATAATCGACCTGTGTTGCCCATTTGGTAGGACGGATTCGCCAGGATACTACTGGGTCGCAGGTGCGGCAATTAAGCATTTGTATGAGATGTTGTCATCAGAGTGGCCCGACCAGCCACCTTTCGGATCGGATAATTTTTCGAGCGCAGCATGGTGTGATGATTACATGTGCGCTGATCCCGACATTGGCACGAGGTTCGCGGAAGCAGATTTGGCGCTCAGATCCGCAATGATTTATGTTTTGGGTCCTCGTGCTTGCAATGAAGACAAATTCTCTCAGTGGTTCAAATCCGGCAAGGCGCTCGGCTTGGAATGGTCGCTAGTAGACCAAACACTCTCAATACCGCTGGAAAATGTCGAGAAGGCACGTGTGCGTGGGCCAACTGCTCTCATCGTCTCATACTACTCGGCATCAATTAGACAAACTACTCGGGGAGTCTGCGTCACGTGGTGACGTGCATTAGACCAGCGACAGCTTTTTCCAGCGCATTGCCTCCTTACGCCGCCTTTCCCACCGGTACTCCAGAATTGAAGTCACAGAGGACGTGCGAGAAGATTTACGGTGGTTTCCCATCATCCTAACAATTGCACCCTTGAACGCAATTCGATTTGACCGATTTGTCGACCGTGTGGATCCAGATTACATTGTGTTAATGGATGCCAGCGATTCCGGTATCTGCGCAGCATTTCCCGCTCGAAAAGAATTCCTGCAGATACAGTTCGATCCCGAAGAACGTTGGAGCATTGCGAGTTCAAATGAAAGTTTCGATATCAATGTCCGAGAATTATTGAGCGCTGTGTTCGCAGCGGTAGTGTGGGGGAAAACGTGACGATCGACGGATTCGCAGCCATACCACGTCCGATTCAACATTGATAATCAATCTGCAGCCTGCTGGAGCAATACCCGGGGCAGCCGGAAGACTTCTGCCCAGCTATTACTACGTGTACTAGCGCTCATGGAGGTGCAACATAACTTTTATACGTCAGCTCGTCATGTTCCAGGGGTGGACAACGTGTTTGCAGATGCGGGCAGTAGGGTGTGGCAGTCGAAGGCACATTGTGAAGCTTTTTTTAACTTATCGTGTGGCTGGACACAGGTGTATCTACCAAGCGGATTGAGGAAGCCCTGGCAGCTCTGGGAGCACTTTTGCGCGCTGGCGCATTAGCGCAGACTTCATCGAAAAAATACGACAGCGCATGGCACCAATGGGAAGAATGGTGCGGAATGATGGGCTACTCGGTGTGGCTGGATCGTGATACTGTAGACAAAATGCCACTCAGCTGGGGGCGTTTGCTGTATTTTGTGGCGATATGGTATGAATCGGCTACACCAAGGTAATCAGTACTCGACTATCTGTGGCAAACTTTGTGCTATTCGATGGTACCATTGCAACCATCTTGGTTATGACCCTGGTGTCAATGCCAACCACGCAATGCTGTTGAGAGGAATTCGCAGATTCACAGATCCGGTACGCAAGAAACATCCTGTCGCGGTGCCGCTACTTCGGGCAATTCGATCGAAGCTGAATCTCGTTCAGCGCCGCCACCAATTGCTATGGGGTGGGCTGCTTCTTGCGTACTTTTTCTCTTCGTCGATCGGAGTATTTGTTTATCGGCAACACGTATCACGACTACGTGTTACGGCTCGGAGATATCTCCTTCTTAGATTCTAAGTGTGACGTCACTACACCTCGGCAAGCGTCGGTCATCAGTGTAAAACTCGGCGGGGCGAAAACAACCAATACGGAAGGGAAGAGCTCCGGTTCCTGCATCGTTCGGGGACCCCATCATCTGCCCCATTGTTGTGACACGCTGGATCTACAAAGCAGCACGCTGTTATGGCACATCGCCCGACGATCCCGCACTATCGACATCACGCCAGACAGGAATAACTTCAAAGATGATGTCCTGTATTATCAAACAAGCTGCAACAAGCTGTGGGCTAGATCCTGAAAAATATTCCACACACTCGGTGAGAATAGGTGGAGCAACGAAACTATTGAACGCAGAGGCCGACAAATTGGTCATCAAAGTGCTGGGTCGATGGCTCTCCAACGCCTTCGAGGAATACCCCGTGCTGACAGCAGAGGGCGCGCGAGGTATTTCAAGTTTGATGTGCTAGCTGCCGACATGGTCACGAGCATGAAAGCACCGACTCGAGCTTGAGCAGTCTCGAGTGAAGGGCACCGACTCGATCTTCGGCACAGTCACGAGTATATAGGGCACCGACTCGAGCTTCGGCACAGTCGCGAGCATAAAGGGCACCGACTCGAGCTTCGGCACAGTCGCGAGCACAGGCCACGGACTCGAGCATCTGCACAGTCCAAGTCTGACAATGCGCATTATGGTATTTGGGCGCTGACTGGCACTTGATATTGGGGCACGCCACTCCGCACTCTAATTAGCAAAATGCACAACTAGCCCCAAAGCTGTAGTGTCGATTGTTGGAAAGAAGTTTGACGACACGCAAGACTTCGATGCTCCGGCTCTAGACAGAGCATTTGCCCTCGCAGCTAGAGGGGGTGCTAATTAATGTCTGTTGCTCAAATGCTGAACGCCTGTTCCTACAAATCCTGCTGAATTTCTGTTGCGTACCAGAGAACTTCTGTTGCGCACTTAACGCAACAGAAATTCAATGCTGAATAGCTGTTCGTTGGATATTCAGAGCGACGACACTGGAAATCGGTTGCCCTGTTACCTCACCATTCGAACACAGGCAATGTGCCCATGAAAACAAATATATTCAGAAGGCAAAGCAACTAGCAATGTATACACGTACACACAGCTTTTATCCTGCACTACGGCTGAGTCTACATCGTACCGAGGTGATGAGCACGGCGAATTTCGTGGACCAGCTCCTCAACCTTGTACTCAACCTGACCTCCATCCACAAACATAATATGGACAGTATTATGTAAGCATCGTCTTGTGCTGAAAGCCGACATGCAGCGACTTGTCCGACCCGGTAATCTGGGACAGTAACTCCAACATCGTCCACGTCAAATTCATCCACTACAGGCCATTTCAGTGGTCTACAAGGGTGTTTCGTAAATAAATCAATCAGTCGATCGATGTCATACGCGTCCTTCGGCATATCTCGCACGAGGCCACCTCCCACCTTGCGGGTCGACCAGGCTGGTCACGCATTGGGATCGATGCTACCGCCAGGTCGATTTTCAATTTCTCCAATAGATGTAGTGACGCCACCACGTGAGAGCACACCCACCCCGAATGCTTGTACCGTTTGCATGTGCCGCTATGAGCGTCTCGCACAGCGCGAATCTAGATAGATATGTCAAAACGGAAGAACAAAACACAAAAGCAGACTCGGTTTACACGAACCTCTGTTTTATGCCACCGCGCTCGCATTGGCAACGGCTCCATCCGAGTCACCAGTCGATTATTCAATGATACTTGGTGTAGGGACAAGAATACGAGCTGCAGATCTTCGATTGAGTCATGTCGCCGAGCCAGCCACGGAGAGCGCTGAAACCTATTTGGTAGGGCAATTAGCAAACGTATACATTAGCTGCTACAACAAATATTTGTACCTCTCAGTTCGCTCTGCTGTGACTGTTGAACCAGCAAGATTTTTTGCATGCACCATTGACTTGGTGGTGTTGAAAAAAAAACGAGCTGGGCGGTTTGTTGATTTGGCTTTGACAATACGGTGATTGCTTGCATGAAGCAAAAAATCTTTGCCTTAATAACAGACTGGAGAGGAAGTGGCCCTGGCAAAATTCAATAGGTCGTTGGCAATATTCTTTATCATTATTTCATGAAACACATATCTTCTGCGTAATGCGCTTGGGACCCCGAAGATAAGTTTGTACCGTCGTATAGCAGCACTCGTGGCAGCACAGAATTTAAAATCGAGACGGTGGGGCTTTTTTGAAATCTGTCACGACAACCTTGATAACTCGATGATGACTTTCAATGGGTTGTTGCGTGGGCAGCCACCCTGGAACTGAGGAGCTCCCAACACTCCACCGTTCCCATCGCGGTGTCATGTACGTTGGCTTAAGCCAATCTGTCAAGGCGCCTTCACCACTAACCCGTCAATCTTCGGCTACCCGTTTTGCTAAACCCCGAAATTGTTTCAGCCGAACGCGCAGCGTAGCAAACGAAGATGAGGCAGTATTTTTCCTTTATGAAGTTCTTTGGTTGGTCAGTTTTGAATGGCTACGAGCCTGCCGCAGTAGGTGCTCCCAACATGTGAGTATTTCAATTTGAGGCCACACCAGCTCGAGCGCAGATCCAATACCGTCTGCGTGGTCGATGCTTGCACCGCGCACTACAACGTCTACTCCAAAAATTAGTTGCGCATACTTAACAAGTGCTCTAAACATTTTCTCTTCTTCGAGGACAATCATTTTGTTCATGTCAACCATGTTGGTTTCATCAACACTGAAGTAGTTCGAACGGTGCTGACACATTTTGTGTAACGTCCAGTTCTGCAGAGTAGCGAATTTATTCATTTCCCACCCACCAGCAGCTTGCTTCTTGAGGTATGCCTTCCGATTCTCCATCGCACGAACTTTTGGTACATGTACTAGCATTCCGGGATCTCGCATGTACTTAAACAGCATCATGTTTCGCACTCTACCTGCCGACATTCCAAGTTTGAGGAGCGCATCAATTTCAGGCTTCGTTACGGGGGATATACCCCGTTCGGTAAGATGCACACTTGGACCACTGTGTTGGCCCTGTTGTAGAAGTTGATAACGGAAAACAATAGCGTCGGCGCGATGAATTGAAAGCTTGAGACGATGATTGCAGTCAATGTGAGCGGCACTTGTACACTTTCCCCAACACAAACGGAGATAAGCACCGTGTATGATACGTGTAGGTAAAGCTGTTGTGGCCGTGAAGTACTTGCTCGGCCTCACTTAGCGAGTCGTAGAATGCAATGCTGGCATATATCGTCTTCTTCTCCGGCGGAAACGCCATGGGCCTAGCTGCTTCTTCAGAATCACTTCCGAAGGCAGGAGATACATCAGAGTCATAGTCGTTTTCAGATGCGGTCGGCAATGCTGACAGTGATTCGTCAGCAGCAAGCGACGCCAGGTACCGAGCAGGACTGGACAACGTAGCGGTTGTAGTCTCCGTGGTGCTCTCCGCCATCACTTCTCGTGTAGGGACGTTTGATACGTCTTCAGCATCGCTACTGGGCACGCGTGTACTGGTGTCTCCCTCGTCCGAATATTCTAGCACTACGGTAGCGTCGCTTTCGTCGCCGGACGACTCTTCCATAGCTGATGGCAAGTTGAGATGTACTGATAGCGGTTGGCAGGCGCCGCACGTGTGGAATCTGGACGAACCATCTCTATTCAGAGTCCGAGCGCTGAATTTTGTTGGTGCTCTGTTTCAGCACTGAATAGCTGTTAGGGTAAATGGACTACAGGTTTTCTCGGTTGGGCAACAGGAATTCAGCGGTTTACACGGGCAACATGTGTTCACAATCTGAACAACAGATATTAATATTATTCCAGCTAGAGGTGGTCATCTCGAAATCATGGCGTACTTACAATCGCATCAGAAATTTGATCAGGTGGACATTCATGAGACTTTTGAATCGGCGGCTGGCAGCGGGCACATGGAAGCTCTTAACTACCTGTGTCAAATTGAAGGTTATACCACCTCGGTTGCTTCACTCGACAACGGTATTGGTACGCTGCTGATGGGATAGCCGCGATGACCAAGTTTCTGTGTTGAAGCTTGTGCTCGACAAGGGCTTATATCTCCCGAAGCCTTCAATGAGGGTTTCTCCCAAGCGGTGAGTTGGTGTCAATTGGACGGTGTGGAGTTCTTGTACTCCAAAGGGTCGACCTCACCCGAGCTGGTTGACAAATCGTTCCAAGAAGCGACAAAACACAACTGCGTCGAAGCTGTTTGCTTCCTGTACAAAACCGGTTTCACCCCTCCAGTGTAAATCGGGAATGTCTTCCTCAATGCTGCCGACCGCGGTGATCTCTAAGCCATGCAAAGTTTGGTCAGTTGCGGATACGACCCAAATCCGTTGCTACACAAAGCTTTGTACAAGCACTTTGCAAAAGAGCCCTGTCTTCGAGTATTACGCTTTCTGAAACAAAACCTACAGGATCTTGAAGCATAGCGCCCTTGCACGTGGTCGTCGTGGGCATCCTTCATTTTTCAACCCCTGGACTACGAAAACGCAGTTGATTTTCTTCATCATACTTCTTGTTAACACTGGTCACCGTAGCTCGGGAGGCGTAGAGTTCCTCTAAATTATGTTTAGTCCGTTTCGCTATCGTTTTTTGAGATTACCGTACCTCACAGAAAGAATGCGTAACAAATAGAATGCCAAAACCGGATTTTCGAGCGTTTGGTTTCGTTTGATAGCTAATTTTAACACAAAGAAAGCAGTTTGCAATCGCTGGCTAACATAATATTTGATGCATTATCGTTTTACCTACCTAATGTTAGAAGCCCAAATAGCATTACAATAGCATTCGGCAAAACGTATGTCGATTTCCTGGTCTGTTTTTTCCAGGACAAAATTGGCATATGGGATACCGTCTCAGTCGACACCTGCCCGAAAGTCATCGATTATTTGGGAGTGAAGGGGCTCATGTGTGAATTTATTACTGCTGGTTTGACGTCAATAATGCAGATCTGCGATTTTACGCCAACCGACCTCTAAAAGCTGCCATCAAGAAGAAATTATTAGGTAAGTACAAAATAGATCGGGTCCAAATGATCCACTGAATCGAAGAGGCTGTTTCTATGGTGTACGAGCAGCAGGACTCGGTGCGTAAGATAACATACATGTTCAACCACCTCGGATAGGACCCACGTCAGCCCAATAACCACCTTTTCAAGAGCACATGGGTCGACTGCAAGACAACGAAGTTTACAATTCGCTCCTCCTGAATCAGATAGCTGAAACTCTTGAGTAGGGTGCAGAACGCTTTCCATCTTTGAAATTTGCCAGCTAAATCTTAGCGTAAAGAATGCATATTTGCCTTTTCAACTAATGGTAACAAGAGTGCCAAACAAGCTGCATCCAAAGCATTCTTTCTGTGAGGTACGGTAAATGCTCACAGTCAGCCAGAAGTTCAGATCGTGGGCAAGGTGGAGATGACAGCACCGATTGATGAGGCAGGTTTGAGATCTTACCGACAATTCGTCCTATTCTAGCTCCAGAAAGGCTCACGAACGAGATACGTTTCGGGCATCTATGCAACTTCAAAGGTTTAATCGGTAAACCAAGATCGTGGGCTTCACTAATTCTGAGCCCAGGTACATCTTAGTCAACTTCCCACCCCGAACATGCCCACGGATACGACGTAGATTTTTTCCTGAGTGAATTATAAGAGCACTCCCACCGACACCGGCTCCATGCCGTCACCGATTGCCAACCACGAGATGAGTCCGCTGACCGACTCAGCACCGACAGAGATCGCGCACCACACAGTTCCATACCAACGAGAGCGATCGCTAAGTAGATAGGAGTAGCGACGACAGTGCCTTGGGGATGTTGTGCAGGCCGATACCAACCGCAAGTGGGAATCCAACAGAGGAATTCTGGATAGATCCAACATTGGTGGTGATACCGCGTTGAGCACAGCCGTGCGCTGCAACCCGAGCTTGGCGTTCTTGTCCATCTTGATGCACGTGGACGGACCGGCCACCAAGCACGGTGTCGAGTTCATGCTAGCCATCTTGCTGCTTTCATGTGTTCTGGGTGTGCCCGGCAGCTCAAATTCTGCGCCGCGTCTTCCTTCAACGTTGGAAGGCAGCGGGGATCGTCACTTCCCAGCTGGAGAGCGTTTTTTTTTATTGGCCTTGCCCCAGTTTCCGCCGGAGATATGGACCGCCCTGGAGCAACTAACCTCGAGTGACGCAGGTCCTGAAGACCATGCTCTTCTCGCTTGTGTCACAACACTCACCGAGAGTCGTTAGAGAATTGGAGTTGCTCTTTATTTTCACGCAGTATGGAGGTGGCGGGTGGCCTTCTTCAACTCGCTCAACGTGGTGACCAAACAACACCACAAGAGCCTGCTTGACCAGCAGCTCCGGCAGGGCTATAGTACGGTGCACCTGCACTATCAACGAAGGCCCCAACGCCGCAAATTTGACACAGCTACCCACGTCCTGCACAGAGTACTCGTGTCCGGATGGAATCCGACGGTGGACATTGTTCCGACCGGGAGGGAGTGGTACCTCCTCTTCTTCGATGGCGGATCACGTGGCAACCCATGTCCAGGAGGCTGCGGGGCTGTGGTGGTCCGCCTCTCCGGCAGGGCACGAACTTTGCTGGGTCATCAGCATGTCCTTCGCGGCCAAAACCACCATCAACAACCTAGCCGAGAACCTGGGTCTGCTTCTGGGCTTGCGGGCATGCCAGCGGTTTGGATGGGCTCCGCTTCACGTGGTAGGTGACAGTTATATTATCATTCGACAACAGATGACACGCACGCCTCCACGGACTAAGCATCTAGTGGGGCTCTTCTGGCAGAGCCACCGCCTAGCGGACAAGTTGAACGTGCTATCCTTGCAACATCATGAGCGCAACTACAACAAAATGGCGGATTTCTTGGCCAACACAGCCATGGACTCCAAACGCAGCGTCCAACAGCGTCCTTCGCGGATGCTCGGTGGCAACGCGGCATGAGATGTCGTACACTCGCATGCAACCAGTGACATTGGTCACTGGCTCGACCGGAACCACGATGAGAACTCTTCGGAGTTCGCGGCCTCTGCGTCTTAACCCCAGGGGAGGCTCTACACAATGAGCCATAACTAGAAGGGTGGGCGGGCCGAGACGACCACCGACAAGGTCATAGGATGTCGTTAGCCGAATCGTTAAGTGACAACAATGCACCTCACTCAAAACTCAAAACTCATCTTGCTGCTTTCGAACTGGTGGATAGACTCCCGGACGTCTTGTAAGTTTTCAATCTCCGTCATTTCGTGTTCGGGCGAAAGCTAGTGCACGATGACGTCGATGACGTAGATGAGCGCGATGCCAATAGCCAAGCACGCCGTCGCACCGAGCCAGCAGTTGTCCGTAGCCGTCTCCTCCGTCATGATCTTCGTGCGAAGACCGTCCCTGAGCAAATGGACGAACTAACCGAAGATTTCCACCACGGAGGTGAATATGATCGACTCCCGATGAAATACTGAGAGTAACCGCCAGGCTTAGAGGACACGAGGCGCTTGCTGAAGACGATCATGCCGCCGAGAACGTGGCGGCTCCGGCGGCAACGTTGAGCGCGAAAGCAATGGCGATAGTGTGACCCGTTCGAATCATCGCCGTGTATTGGACTTGTGCAGTAGGAGGTGACCTGGGGCGGAGGACGGACTTGTTTTGAATTACCCCCCAAGTCACGCCGCAGCACCCGCTGTTAGACAAATGCCTACAAACAGCAGCCGTTTACCCGCTGTGCTGAATGTGGACGTGCATGAACGATCTTGGTGATGAACTCTGACTAAAATGCGATGTACTGTACACTGACCATCGCACGTCAATGGTGGACTCTCGGGGAACCGATTTCACGTCCCGATCATTGCACGTTGAAGCGATCTGTTTCGTTTGTTTCTCAGTGAGGTACATCGATGTCACTTAGTTCTAGCTAACGAACCCTATTTTCAGCCATCCTTGCTACTTGATTCGGGGGCGTGCCATGAAATGGCACAAAGCTGAAAAGGTTGAATTGAAGTGCCTCCACGGCGAGGGAGTGGCGTGGAGAGACCCTTCATCACGCTTCAAAGCAGACTTTGCCAGCATTTGGACAGCCATTTTCTCCATAAGGCACCCGCCGATCCGAGTGTAGCGCTTAACCGCGTCCGACCTCCATCGCCCAAACAATTTCACCACCAAAATGTCGTAGCTGGCGTTAAACAGCGCTGTGGCGCCGTCACTCCGTAGTGAATGTGAACCGTACTGCTCAGGCTTTTGGCTGGCGAGCTCAGCTGCACGCTTGATGGCAGTCACCACTTGATTCACTTGCAAATCTGTGTCAGCATCAACCTTGCATGATAGCGATGTCTTCGCAACGCCAAGTCCGTCGTGGCGCTGCGAGAACCGAACAGCACCAGGCAGAACCTGATCATTGCAGTCTGCGGCAGGTGCCATTTCCGAACTGATCGGCCTTGCTTCCACGAATATGTAGCACTACTGCAGTTACCTCTTGTAAAATTCCCACCTCTTTCTCCTCGTTGTTCACAAATTTCATGTCCGAGCGACGAATCGCGTATGGCATCACTTTTGAGCCGAGAGCTAATACTCCGATCGCCTCAGAAGAAAGAAGAAGCCCAGCGCCGAAGCCCCCCATATGACTCGGTGCTAGCCTGATGAAAAATCGAGCGATTCGTGCAGTCGTTTGAGGATTGTCGTTGTAAACGGGATTTTGGGTTGCCGGCCGGGTCCGATCTTCGCATCTTCGTGATTGCAAGTTGGTGTCCGGGCAGCAGTTTGACACTGTATCCGAGTTGCCGCCGATGATGCCGCAAGATCTGGCTAACTTTTGAGAGCACGGTACCGTGTAGTACGTCCACGATACGAAAACGGTAAATAGTGTTGGGGAAGCTGGCACTTCCGTAAGTTGTTGTTGCAAAGTGTATTGCTTAGTAGGAAGCAAAGGAAAAGTGGATAACTAAGAGGTTTAGAAATTCCTCCTCTCGCTACTGCGCAGAGGAAGCTCTTCTGTGCATCATGGTTCTCTTCGAGGCATGGCTTAAAGCAAGTATTGAAGTTGCAACTGCAACTGCAACTTGTGCCAGCTGATAAGTGACTGCAACCGCAGTCACTACCAAAGTGCAATGAGGGCAAGGCTTTCAACCTGAGCCCCACGCTACAATTCCCCTCAAGCCTTGCTGACACCTTGCGCGCTTAGCTTTTGGGTCAATACCACTTCAATTTGGTACACTGTACCAATATCGTCGTCACTAATTTAATTTAATGAGAGATATTGTTGTGTTATGGCTACAGCCACGTGGGCAGCGTCATCCGACTAGTAGATCACTGATCATTATGATTGCACTGCCACCAATATTCCAGCCAAGTTTCAGACTACTGCCATTAAAACCCATAGCATGGCTGTGGCCGCTGCACCGGTCCTGACTCAGCACAATTGCAGCTCTATCTAGAGACCAACTCCTGGAACGCTGTCGTCAACTTGCTGTTCTTTGCAGCTTCAACGTAAGCACGGACCAGCACAGGAAGGTTCTGCGCCAGTGACTGTAGCGGTTCCCACGAGTCCTCGATAGATTCCAATCCGCACCAGCTCACTAGCAGCTCATAGCCCTGGCTCTGGCCATTCCAGCGGTGCTCGACAAGTCTCTCAACTTTTAGAACAATGCCCTGGGCAGCAACATGCTCCAGGAGCTCATCTGTCATCTCTAAATCACTGTCGGCGTAGAATTTCAGACGAGAGGCGTGCACGTTTTGTTTACTACCTGTGACAAGGTGCCGTACGCGGAACGAGTGCGAGTCTGCACGGGTGACAACGTAGGCGCCCACCCATGTTACCAGTAGTTTGTTGTGGCGTCGCTCATCGACACGTGATCGGAGCACACAATCACCCACAGAGAAGTTTACTTCTTGTGCACCCCTGGACCTTCTCTTGTTTAGTAGCGTAATCTTCTCACGTTTGCCAGTGACAGCCCGATGCATACCTTCAATCCTGGCTCGCAACTTTGTCAGCGCATGTTCTATCGACGCACTCAATGTCGACACTTCGTGTGGTTCTTTGCCAATACGTAAAGAACATACGTCGGGGCCGGGCACGGCATCCCTGTAACGGGGTTACACGTACAAGTGGCTGCAAGCCACTTGTGAATTTAACAGATAGGTTATCTGTTAAAAGCTTTAGATACTTCCTCACCTTGGTGTAAGACACACCAATGGATACATTGAAGTGGGTCACCACAATTAGTGGTCCACATATACCCAAAGATCCTATTGGTAGAAAGCAGCATCTTTCTACCAATCAGAAACATGCATATTAGCGGGGCTCTGACAGCCAGCCGCTGCCAACCCTTTCATAGATGATAAACAGTTTTTAGCAGATTTTAGAGGAAGATCAATTTACAAGCAATACAGTTCTCATTTTACCTAATCTAAGTCACTTGGAGTCTTGTCTAAAGTTAACTTATATTTGTGTATTCAAATATAATTAACCTAAGTAATTACTAAGTACTTACGCTTCCTCAAACACGTTGCGCAACGTGTATGCTAAAGTAGTGAGTCAAGTTAGACCCACTACACCTGGTAGCACTTTGTAGTCCGTCCAACGACCGACTGCTTGACGTTCGTACGCGGTGTACGAACGCGGAGCCGAGAACCACATGAGCACGGAGGTGCCCATGGAGAGCTCCAACACGCCTGCAACGCATGTTGCACGCGCTGACTGCCCCCACCTGTCTGACCCAGAGTGAGAGGCCCTCGAACGACTGTCAACAGTCATTGGAGAAGCGGCGATAGCTACAATGCTGCGTACGCTATCGCCGACGGAGCAACATGGTGTTGCTCTGGGGTTCATCATGAAGGAACAGCGTGACGCTGCTTCCTCAGTGACGGCGTCGTCAGGGACGACACCGCGTGCTCAACCATTAAAGTTGAGCGTAAGCAATTACGTGGGCAGAGAGGGCGAGCCTCTCCTCCGATGGCTTGTCGAGCTCGACACAGCCATAGCGGCTCGACGCATCGTCGACCCGCTGTCGAAGGTCGCGTTCGCCATGTCCTGCCTTGGCGGACGCGCAAGGAGTTGGGCGTACGGGCGCCGACTCTCCGATCCTACGTGCTTCAGCACGTACGAAGTATTCAAAGAGGAGCTCAGACAAGCGTTTGATCCCCCGCAAAACGAGTTCCGGTCGAGGGCGGAGTTCCTCGACCTCCAGCAGGGTAAGCATGACGTCCATGCTTACGCGCAGCGCGCACGATATTTGGTATCAAATATCGTGACTAACCCGATTGACGAGGCGACCAAGGTCGTCACGTTCATGAAAGGACTTCCGTGAAGACCTATCTCTTCCGAGAGTACCCGAGTACTCTCAAAGCCGCAATCACCCTTGCCATGCAAGAAGAGTTTAGCCTGCGGCAGGCTAAACTGCATGTAAATGTACCGAGGCCGCAACCGCGCCCGGTAGCGAGGACGGGAGGTCCGGAACCAATGGACCTCTCGAATGCAACGACTGCTGGTTACCAGCAGCAGGGAGGCAACGTGCGATGCTTCCGTTGTGGAAGGATCGGTCACTTTGCAAGGGAGTGCACAGCTCCCATGCCCCCTGGAGGTGGCCGTCGTGGCGATGCTAGACATCGCCGCGGACCAACAAAAACGCGAACATCCAGTAGGCGCGGGGCGCCCTATTGGTAATGCAGTCGCGCGTGCCGACATCGGGCACGCGACACTGAGGACTGCAGCCCCAGTGAGACCAGATCTCACTGTAAGAAACAAGATGACAGGCCGAACCTAGTCATCTTGAAGGTTTACTCGAAGAGAGCGAGTGACTATCTTCGAGCTTTGGTAGATTCAGGCGCGTCGAACAACTTTGTTCGACTGCGGAGCCTGACGAGTCTTGACTTCGAGGAGGTAAATGTACCTCGAAGTCTTCTGGAGGTACGACTGGCAACAGGTGCCATCGTGAAGACCGAGAAGCGCGTCGTGAACGTGCGTTTCTCGTACAAACAACGAATGTTTGTCGAACGCTTTATCGTCCTGGACCTGGGCGATAAGTTCGACGTAGTAATGTGGAGAAGCGAATTCCGGGAAAGGGGTGATTGGGAGCAATCGGCAAAAAGATGGATCTTGACGGAGTCACTATACCGCGGAAGTGACACCCGAGAAACCAGATCGAGGGGATCTGGTGATGTGGGTGGATCGAGGCTGTCAGATGTGTGGCGTCAAAGGGAGACTACTGGAAATACTACAAGATGACACAGAAGACGTCTACATACGGCAGAGGGCCAGATCCGTACTATCGGAAGTAGTTGGATCCAGATCACATGTACCCATGTGGATCCAGACCCGGGTCACCTGTACCCAGGCGGATCTGAGCTTCTGAGGGATGACTAGGATACGCTAAGCGGTGGATGGAGCTTACGCCAGCCGAAGGACCCCAGATCAAGACAAGTTAACCCAGATCAGGGACGGTGGGATCCGGATCACATGTACCCATGTGGATCCAGATCCAGATCACATGCACCCATGCGGATCTGGGCCTCTGAGAGGTGGCAATGGCAAGCGAAGTGGAGAAAAGAGTTTGCGACGACCCAAGGACTCAAGATCAGCGAGGATCAGCGTGAATCAAGCGGATTTGGGAGAGGTGGATCCAGATCACATGTATCCATGTGGATCTGGATCCGGATCTCGTACGCCCGGGCGGATCCAAGCCTCTGGTAGACGGCTAAGACGAGGAAAGCGAGGAAAGGAGGTTGCAACAGCACAGGGACCCCAGATCAACGCAGACCGACCCAGATCAAGGCACTTCGGAGATCAGCGGATCTGGATCTGGGGATCTGGTGATCTGGTGATCTGGGGATCTGGGGATCTGGCAGATCTGGGACTCAGTGGGTGATCTGGCGGCTACAACTCAACGGAGGGAACAAGCGACGATGCAGTGAAGGTAGAGGTGGTCCGTAGAGCCGGCAGGTACAGATGGGAAGATAGTTCGGATTGGGTGATGGGATTTTGGGATAGGATTGGACATAACCATAAATCAGAGTCGAATTTGCCTGGAAGTGCTCAAGTGGTCTACTCGCGGCGGGGAAACACATATTGGCCCCGCTCGACGTACGCTGTGGATATTGGATTTGGCTCCACACGCACCCCAAGACTACCAAGCGCCAGCAAGCGGCCCTCACCCCCCAAAGAGTCTAATTTGCCTTGGACAACACAAGTGCCTTCGCCTTCGCCTGGAATCGGGATCGACATTGGCCCACCAAGAAGCGGCAAGGTACTGGGTAGCAGATCTAGTGTTGGTTGAATAATCTGGATAATATATTGGCCAGAATCAACCTTCCTAGTGAACTCCCTACAAGTGCAGATCCCAGATCACCCGGAGTTAACTACTTGGCCGGGTGATCCAAGACTCTCAACTACCCTGATCCCGCTATAGGAAGCGGCAAGTACGACAAAGGGCGACCTACCAAGTCGCAACAAGGGCCTACAACACACCACAAGGCAACCACTCGGCCGGATCCAGATCCAGACCGCCAGATCCAAGTCGGGAATCACTTGATCTGGACCAAGAACCGCGAGCAGAGTGAAGATTTCCGCGCTGCTCCACCGGATCCCCGCGTCTCGCCAAGACGTTCCTACTTCAACACTTGGACTCTTCAGAAGTTACCAGAGGAGCAAGATCCAGCCCTACCGACGGGTACACAAGGTGAGGAGTTCAGCACTGATCACGGATCATCGGTGTACCCCCTCCGTTAGTCGGTGTCCGGGCGCTGTTGGGAAGTTGGATCTAGCAATCTCGCAGATTTTGCTGATCCCGCTACACCACAATGGTGCGCGTGCCCGGATCTTCTGGTGACTCGGGATTTCACCGTGAGTCCCAAGAAGAAGTTCGCGAGGATGGAACAAGGGGACCAGGCGTCATCGGAGTTGGGATCGACGACGACGCCGCTGAATGAAGCAAGATCCACGGATCGACAGAGTGCTGGGAGGACCTCTGTCGACGGAAGAGAGGCAGATCCGGATCCGGATCTGGAAGACAAACCTCAACCTCCTCCCCAGGTCCCTTCGGGGACCCCGGTGGATCTAGACGTGTCACGCGCTGCAGCAGCAGCGCGCGAAGTACTGAGAGCCCCAGCGGAAGCGAGTGGGGTATCGCTCTCAGTACGCGAACGCTTCGAACTCGAAGCGTCCGATTCGTCCCCTTCACGCGGGCGAACGTTCTTGGCGTGAGGGTCGAGCGATTCGCTCGACACTGAGTCTTTACGCTTTGAGGGCGAGTCCTCCTCGCCCTCCATGTCTTCATCGTCGTCGTCGAAGTCGACGGCGCCGCATTGCTCTTTCAGTCGTCGATGGAGAGATGACTCCCCACCGACTTTGCGGACTTCTTCTGAGGCGCGCTCATCGTTGAATGAGCGCGGATTTCTTCTCCAAACGCGGAGAATTGACGAATGGTCAATTCCGAAGATTGACGTGCGGAGACCCCGCGCGTCTAACCCAGGGGGGGATGGTGTAACGGTTACACGCACAAGTGGCTGCAAGCCACTTGTGAATTTAACGGATAGGTTATCTGTTAAAAGTTTTAGATACTTCCTCACCTTGGTGTAAGACACACCAATGGATACATTGAAGTGGGTCACCACAATTAGTGGTCCACATACCCAAAGATCCTATTGGTAGAAAGCAGCATCTTTCTACCAATCAGAAACATGCATATTAAGGGGCTCTGACAGCCAGCCGCTGTCAACCCTTTCATAGACGATAAACAGTTTTTAGCAGATTTTAGAGGAAGATCAATTTACAACAATACAGTTCTCATTTTACCTAATCTAAGTCACTTGGAGTCTTGTCTAAAGTTAACTTATATTTGTGTATTCAAATATAATTAACCTAAGTAATTACTAAGTACTTACGCTTCCTCAAACACGTTGCGCAACGTATGCTAAAGTAGTGAGTCAAGTTAGACCCACCACAAAACCGGTAAAAACTTCAACCGTGGCTCTAGCCAGAGAGGCCACCGGTGAGTGGTTCATGTTAGCTTGAACTAATGGCACCAAGTACATCCAATCATGGTGCGAGATACGGTACTCGAGTATCATAGTGCGTAGGACTTGCAAAATATCTCTTTTTGGACGCTCCACCGAGCCATTTACCCACGGACAGTATGCAACGGCAGCGTTTTGCTGGCACTTCAGTCGTTTGCATAGTTCGGTCATCACGTTATTCTTAAAGTGCGATCCGTTGTCACTGAGCCACTGCGAAGGGATACCGAAACGGCTGTGCCACCCCAGCAGTCCTTCTACCGTAACTTCACTAGTCGGAGTATCACAGGGTACAAGTTCACAGAAATGGCTAAAATTGTCCTTCATGACCAACAGGTACTTGCATGTACCAAACCCATCTCCAAGATAGAGGAAATCGAAATGTAGGGCTTCATTGCGTGTCAGCTCGGTATAGTTCGCCCCAGGGTCGCGGGATAATCTTACCCCTTTTGCATGTAGACACAGCAAGCAAGACCACAGGAATCGCCGCACGATCTTGGCCAGGCCATCAATGGTAAATACACGTTGAAGGTGGTTCATCACTACAGCCTCACCACGGTGACCCTGCGCCACACTGTGCGCAATAATCAACAGGCGTTGCACGAGCTAATTTGCGGCCGTAGGAATCCAAATAGTACCTCCACACCATAGCACATTGTTGCTATCTCGCGTACCACCAGTCGGGGCAAAGCCAGCATGCGCAGCTTGCGTCGCAGCAATTTCCGTCAACGTTGGCCAGGTAAATCCGTCCTGGTCCAGCGGACGCAGCAGCGGTCAACGCTGAGCACGGGGTTGCAGACGCGTAACTCGTTTGAAAGTAGTCGTAGTTGTAGGGGAACTACCTCCCCACCGACTAATCAAATCTGCCCATAAGTTGTTTGGCCCTCCAATATGTACGATAGTATAGCGAAACTTCATGAGTTTGACAGACCAACGAAGCCGTTTTCCTCTAACGTGCTTCTTAATTCCCTGGCCAGGTGCAAATCATGGATGAGGTGGCGGTGGTCACGAAAGACCTTGAAACCACCGGGCCTCTGTAGTATGTAGTCCAGGTCTTCGCAAGAAAGACCAATGGGATAACCTTCTTTTCGATCACACTCCAATATTTTTTGGAGCACCATGGAAGGCGCCACCTTTGCAGATCCGTAGTTCGTGAGCTTGGTCCGTGACAGTCACTCCAGATTTCCATACGGCCACTTGCGTGAGGATGGATGCCCATCTTTCATCGCTAGCATCTACAAACAGGCATAACGTCGCGCCGTCACGAGGGTATACGAGCTGCCAGACTGCTGCAGCAGCGTCTTCACCTGGTTGAAGCTGTTCATCTCTTTTTCAGTGAGATCTACGGCAATCCCCGAAGCCACACGCTTCGGCTTGCGTTTTCCTTTCAACGCCACATCTAGACACTGCTGTAGGGGCTGGATGACGCGTGCATAGTCTATGAGGGAGTCGCGCAGCCAATTCGTTGCACAGATGAACTGTTGAAGTTGCCCCGCCGTCCGTGGCTGTGGCATCGCTGTGAGGCCTTCGATCCGCTTCGGGTCGTGACGAATACCATTTTGGTCAATCACTTTCCCACACCACGTCACTGATTGTTGGTAGAGCGAAGACTTCTTCAAACTCAGCTTCAGTCCAAACTGGTGTACCAGGTCAAACAGTTTCTCAAGTACCAACAGGTAATCGTCGACTGTATCCGCAAAAAGTAGTAAATCGTCGATCCAGAGGAGTAAATATTCATGCAGCAGTTCCGCAAAACAATTCTCCATCGACACCTGAAAATTGAGTGCTGAGTCGCAACTTCCTTGCATGACACGGGCTGGCGTGAACACGCCCTCATCCGTCATGTAGGCTAGCATTTCACGGCTCTCCTCCGCCACATCAAGCTGCCAGAAGCTCCGAATAAAGTCAAACAAACCGTAGTGCTTTTTTTCCTCGCGCCCTCTCTAGCTTCGTCTTGAGATTAGGCATAAGACCAGCAATTGCTTCAGTCGTTACATTTAGAGGCTTGTATTCGACAGCCTGGCGGAATTCATCTGCTTTCGGTTTCCGAAAAGGTAGTGCTGCACACGCCCACCTGCTACTAGGGTTTTTGTACACCCACCCCAGTTCCACCAATGTCCTGTTAAACTCCCGGAGGAATGCACTCTGTAGTGGTGCGTACTAACGCGCTTTGCATCGGAATGGCTTTGCATTGTCTTTTAATCGCAGCTTGTACGGCGGGACATTTGCAGGCGGATCATCGCGCAAAACTAAGCGCCAAATATCGTGCTTCAGCGCAATGCGTCTTAAATCATCCACGAATTCCACCGGAAAACCATTCTCCAGTGCTGCTTCAACTAGAAGTTCTACCACCGCACAATCTAAGCATCATAGCTGAGTCCAGATCGGGCATCATTCTCAGTGACGAAAGGATCATCGTCTTGCTCCAGTCGGTTGCCCGCCAGTTGTTCCAACTGACGGCTTACATTAATACCCAGCGAGAGCAACACATCATTGCCCATAATGAACTCGTCCTCATTCTCTTCAATAATGAGGCAAGTGACAGGGTCAGCCGGTTCCACAGGGCCTGCAGCAGTATGTAGCCGGATATGCATTTCAACAGACTCGCGAGCCTCCACATCATGCCCGCCGATGGCTTTGCCAACGACCGGCCTCTTCAACGTCTCAGCCTGCACGCCAGTGCACAGCCGAGCGAGCTCCACAAAGTTTTGCGACTAATCAAACACCAGTCAGAGCCAGTGTCTGCACAGTAGCTCAAGGACATCGTTCAATTTGATGGTATGCACACCACCAAGGCGCTCCTTGATACGCTTCATCCGCGTTTTGTCCGGGCGGTTCGAGTGAAACTTTCGGGGTAGTTCCTTTTTTACCCTCTAGGGTAGCCGCAGGACATGACGCAACGTGATGCGCACCACCGCACATAAGACAGCCATCTCTTGGCACGGCCGGTCGCACTTTTTCCGCCGGCACCTTTGCTGCCGTTCTCACTACGCGATTTGCTCCGCCACCGCGAGTCTCTTGCGGCCCATGATGACCACTGTCAGGCGTGTTCGTTGGGCCATTACGACCCTGCAGTCTAGGTGTTTTTTCAGCCCTGGCAAATGGATCATCATAGCGGACACGCTTGCGACGCAGGAAATCGCGATCCTGCTCGAGAGCTTTCGCTAGGATCAAATCATACAACTTGCATTCGTCTGTGAGCGCAGCCGGTGCTTGGAAACGAATTGCATTCTTCACATCCGGCTTCAGCTCATATGGCGACAAAGATTCGATCAAAAGCTTGCACTTCTCTTTCGAGCCGTGCTCACCCTCGAAACAAACTACGACGCCGTTCTCCTCCATGAGTTGGTTGCATTGCACGAAATACTTGGGCACACGCTCGCTCACATCCGACTCAGGCATGTCAAGCCCCAGCTTTTTGCTGAACAGATGATCAACATCTGGGAGCGTGTCATTCTTCACCCGCTGGAGAATAGCCTGGACTTCCGACATAATACGGTCGTCCGTCACATCGTCCTTGGACAGGCCTCCCAGCGGTAGGTGCATAGAGCACGCAGCAACTTTTCGTCAATAGTGCTCTTACCGGTCTCCTTCAGTCGTTCGTAGAGCTCCATGTCACCCTTGCTACGAGCTCGTACGCTTTCTTCATACTCAGTACGGGCTTTCGTCCACTCGATTAAAGCCGAGGGACATCGACGTGATTCGACGCGCGACCACCGGAATGAGCAGCGAGACACCCACCGCACTGGTCTCCGCTACAGCGACGGACTCGTCTTCAGTTGTATTGCCTCTGTGTACCTTCATCGCGTGAACGCTGGTTCACTACAGTCGACTTTGTAGTACGTCCACGAGATGAAAACGGTAGACAGTGTTGGGGAAGCTGGCACTTCCGTAAGTTGTTGTTGCAAAGTGTATTGCTTAGTAGGAAGCAAAAGGAAAAGTGAATAACTAGGAGGTTTAGAAATTCCTCCACTCGCTACTGCGCAGAGGAAGCTCTTCTGTGCATCATGGTTCTCTTCGAGGCATGGCTTAAAGCAAGTATTGAAGTTGCAACTGCAACTGCAACTTCAGAAGCTGATAAGTGACTGCAACCGCAGTCACTACCAAAGTGCAATGAGGGCAAGGCTTTCATCCTGATCCCCACGCTACATACCGGCAGTGTTTCCGATGCCTGATTGGCCCCAGCCATATCTCCAGCAGTAAACGGCAAATAAAGCGAGTTGATAGGAGTGCTGGCTAGTGCTCTCGGGCAGCCATCTTGGAAAATTTAGCCAGCCACACCATTGACACCATTGACCCCAGGTTGTATTATACTTTGATGCGGATGCCGCGGCCAGTGAGCGGGACTGAAGTTGCTCGAGAAACCCGTGTAAATTTTCCTGCAATTCGCTGGGACTGGAGACTGTATCCAACACGAGGAAATGTTAGTCCACCTTGCTAAATATGGTTCGGTCCACGCACGTGATGCTGCGTCTGCCATCCAGTTTGCGGAACCAGCGATGTGCTCTGCCGATATCCTTAAATTGAAGTATGCTTCTCCAAGGCCAATAAACCTATTTATTTCTTGACTGAACTGGTTGCTTGCGTGAAGTTTGTTACACCAGGTAACAACTGAAGTGTTGTCGCTCCAGCATCTCACATGCACCATACGACGAGAAGCGTGCCTGTTCCACTTTGGACCCCATGTCCAAAGTGCCAGCGCCACACAAAGGTGCCCCCTTACGTTAATAGAAAAGTCGGCCTCGGATGATGAGGGCTCCTAAATTATTGCCAACTCGATGTCATCAAATTTCACTTGGATGAATTCATCGGATGCAGGATCTAAGACAGCCAGACCACTATTAGATGCATCCATATGCAGCTCAACCTGCGGAATTACTGTGCCCGCAAACACTGAGAGCGGCAGCTCTGTCAGGCACCCGTGCTACAGAATTTTCTCGAACCACAATAAGTCGGTGACGGACCCTTTGCCAGCTGGATCCGCCCAAACCTTGGGGCCGAAGTGCATTGAGACTGCAACCGCAGATAAATCGGCTTGCTGCTCTCAGACAGATCGCCACGTGTCGAAGCGACGCAACCCAAGCACCTTGTAGAATTCACTCTTTGAAGCCTTGCCACACTTAAACATGATATTCACTCGATCGCATGGCTTCTTGATGCGAATACCTGACTGGCGCATGTTCTTAAATACCGAAAGGCTCCCTTCACATCTCCTTTCAGCGTGCGAATACGTCTAGCGTGCGGGCTATTGGCAAGTTGCTCGATGCGCGGGGCTATTACTACCACCGACTCGAAACGCAGTTTTAGGACTGACTCAACCATAAATGCTGCATTGACGGAGTCATCCTTTGGGAATGACAGATCATCAATCGTGCGAACTTCTTCGTTGGGATCGATGTCTTTCTTCTTGACGGCTCCGATGGGGCTACACACCGCTTCTGGTCACTGATCAAGAAGACTAGCATCAACGACCATATATTGGCCGGAGTCTTGCCCCTCGCGGATACTTCTGGTACCTGCGCGGAGATACCGTCGACAGGACCCGTGATTCTTAGGAGGCGGCCGCCGTGGTCGAGGTCTTTGCCGTCACTGGGCCTTTACCCTCGGTGGGCAATTTGAACCAGGGAGCCAAGATGAAGGTACCCTCCTAATACAAATCGAAGCCTGTCACTGTCGAGCGCCTTGTTGGGTCTCTGGTCATCGACATTCTCTCCCCGAATGAGTTGGGTCGCCTGTTCTAGGGTCAGTTTTTCCGAACGAATTATTCGCGAGAGAGATTCACGTGCGAGATCATCAACAGTATGTAGTGTTTCCCTCGGTTCAGGGAACGGATAATACTCTGTTGCTCAGCGCGATCGAAATTTTGCATTCTTGTCTGAGAATCTCTTCCTCTAGTGCAGCTCGAATAATTTCCGCAGACGTCAGAGATAACTGTACGCGACCACAACGGTGCAGGCCACCACTACCTTCGAGGTTCACAGCAGATGCTGACTGCAATATTAAAGGTGCCGGTGGCAGATAAATCTTGCTTCTGACTTCGCGCACGTATTCCGAATCGGGCCGACAGCAAGGCTTCAACCGACAAAACTCTGTTTCTCCCCCATCCAGTTTTTCACGGACGGTCGACATTGCACCGCCGTGTACTTCCTGTTGGGTACAGGTCACCATATCGATCTAGCGCATTGCTTTTGTAACAAATTGAGGGCAAGACCTCGAACGACACTCACCCGCTCCTTCCGACGATGGGTTTTCACTTGACGACCGCGTTCTGCTGCCGTGTACTTCCCGCCGCGGACAGGTGGTGGTACTGTCGATCTTGCTCTTTGCCTCAGTCAACGTATAAGTATCGGTGACAGGAGAGTGGCTTCTGACTTCTTGGGTACGCAGTGCCGTCTTGCTTGTGATGTTGTCTGACCGGTGTTCTAGGCACTGATTATCGACACCAGGGTTGACTCTTGTGAAACCTGTGCCTTGCGACCGCTTGCACGGATTGTAACGGTTTTGCTGCTACCCAAGGAAGGCGCGCTGCGAACCTTTCCTTGGCGAGTCAAAGTTACTTGTGCTCGTCCTTCAGACCTCCGAATCGCTTAATAATTTCGGATTTAACTGCGTCTGGGAGCTGCTTCGGAACAAAGTGCCCGTGTTCACTTGGGCAACGGCCCCCACTGTCCGAAGCGCAATCTGCTTTTGATAGAAAACGCATGCAGAAACTTTCCAGTGGCAGGATCAACCTGTTCAGGTAATTACCGCAACACCTCCCTTGGAATTCGACCTATACGCTTCCTGCCCTCGCGAGCGTGTGGACGACTCTGGTGCACTGCTGCTCTTATCGGCTCTGGAACCTGGCTGCAACCGGTGTCTTGCTGACCGCCATGCCTTCTACCTGCCGGTGCACTTTCACAAACAAGAAGCCTCTTAAAAGCTTGTCATCAGTCGTGCATACGCCGCTGGACTTGTCGTAGGTCACCCCCAGCTTCCGCCACGCCTCGAAACTCTCCCAGTAGATCATTTATCCAGTAAACCAATACACTCAAATCTTTTGTGTTCCAGGAGACTTGAAAGTTTCTTCAGTAAACTCCACAATACACTCCGTGTGCACACACCCGGTGTTGCCTTGAATTTCGCGTGCCCGGACCGAACTAAACTTTTGACAAATACAGCAGCAGGCTTACCTATATGTTTCGCTGTTGTCACTCGATCTTGGGCGACTTGTTGTTCCTCTCGAGGGATGAAATCGTACTTTGAGGTTCGCGTGGGCGTCTTGCATGGTCTCGGTGCTGCAACGCGAATCTGGTTATATCTACTCTGATCGACTAGCTCACCTACATCGCTATTACTCCCAGAACGGACGCTAAGAAAGCGATTTAATAGGTCTGGATCGTCCCGTAGTTTTTCAACGATGTGAGCATCTTGGTCTAATGCCGTTCGGCGGCGTTTCTGCCCGTCCCCAGCTTCTTCGAGGACTGTAACTTCACGAGCGTGCTTACCACGGCCTTGCGTCGTGGGGACCGAGCGCCCTCTGTCCGCGTTGCATTCCGACTGGTCTGATGGGGACTCGTCATCGCCAGAAAAGGGTAAAAAAGTTATGTTGCTTCCGCTACTGATCCTTGTCTCTTCCTTTGGCTGCGAGTGTAGTGGGTCTAACTTGACTCACTACTTTAGCATACACGTCGCGCAACGTGTTTGAGGAAGCGTAAGTACTTAGTAATTACTTAGGTTAATTATATTTGAATACACAAATATAAGTTCAGTAAGAAAGGATTCCAAGTGACTTAGATTAGGTAAAATGAGAACTGTATTGTTGTAAATTGATCTTCCTCTAAAATCTGCTAAAAACTGTTTATCGTCTATGAAAGGGTTGACAGCGGCTGGCTGTCAGAGCCCCGCTAATATGCATGTCTCTGATTGGTAGAAAGATGCTGCTTTCTACCAATAGGATCTTTGGGTATGTGTGGACCACTCACTGTGGTGGTCCACTTCAATGTATCCATCGGTGTGTCTTACACCAATGTGAGGAAGTATCCAAAACGTTTAACAGATAACCTATCTGTTAAATTCACAAGTGGCTTGCAGCCACTTGTACGTGTAACCCCGTTACACCATCCCCCCTTAAGGTTAGACGCGCGGGGTCTCCGCACGTCAATCTTCGGAATTGACCACTCGTCAATTCTCCGCGTTTGGAGAAGAAATCCGCGCTCATTCAACGATGAGCGCGCCTCAGAAGAAGTCCGCAAAGTCGGTGGGGAGTCATCTCTCCATCGACGACTACAGAAGGCGACGCCGTCGACTTCGACGACGACGATGAAGACATGGAGGGCGAGGAGGACTCGCCCTCAAAGCGTAAAGACTCAGTGTCGAGCGAATCGCTCGACCCTCACGCCAAGAACGTTCGCCCGCGTGAAGGGGACGAATCGGACGCTTCGAGTTCGAAGCGTTCGCGTACTGAGAGCGATACCCCACTCGCTTCCGCTGGGGCTCTCAGTACTTCGCGCGCTGCTGCTGCAGCGCGTGATGTCAAAGCTCAAGGCTCTCCGCGCGCTGCACCTGCACCGCGCGATCCATGGATGCCGTCCGCGTCCGAGATCGCGGACCGGTATGGGAACTCGGTACCACCGAATGAGGTGCCGCTGTACGTATGCAGCGCCATCAAGGATGACACTGTGGCTGCCGAACTGCACTTTGATGCGGAGACGCATCAAAGGCGCGATTATTACATCGGACTCTTCCATGAGCTCCGATGGTTTCAAAGCAAGAAGACCTCTTCTCGCAGCAAAGTGCCCGAATAGCAGGCACTTTGTCAAAGCTGGAACGCCTTTGTTGAAAACTTCAACAAGAGGCCGAGTGCTTACCGTGATCGGATTAAGCAAGCGCGTGATCGCTCCGAGACGTACTCGAAGCGTGGAAAGCTGGAGCAACTTCATGTTGCTGCTGAGGAGGCAAATGTGCCGTGCGCTGTGCCCGAGGGCTTTCAGTGCACGAAGTGCTTTTAGGCGCGGTCCGCTTGAGCGACCGCGACTTGAACGGGTACACGTCGTTCCGTGTGCCCGAGAGTCTCAAAGGGCTCCGTGCTAAGTTCTTAGCACGTGAGGGTTCGGGCGCTGGCGATGATCGCAGCGCTCGTGTTACTTCCGCTGTGCCAGCGCGTACTGCTCCTCGTACGCCCTCACCATTTCCGGAACGTCCTCCAGCAAGACGTTCCGCGGCTCCCATGTATCTCGATGGGGAGGAAATCCTCTCCAACGAATACGAAAACGAGCCCCTTGAGGGTTCGTTTTCGGGATTCTATGGTCAACAATCCGCTCAACAATCCAGCGGGTTGAGCCGCGGGCGTCACGGATCGGCGGTGGCGGGGGTGGGAACACGCCCCGGGTATGATCAGCCCCGGGCTGATCAGTATGCGCCTCTCCACGACCGGCTGACCGCCGTGGAGCGTCTGCAGGGCGCTGAGTTCGCCGCCCTGAAACAGGAGCTGGTGAACCAGAAGGCCCAAGTCGCGGCGGTCTCGCAGACCGCCTCGAATATCCAGGTCGAGCTGGGGACCCAGATGAAGGGTTGCTCCAGCGCGTCCGCGCGCTGGAGGAGAGGCTGCTCGTCGCCGAGGCCAAGTCCTCCGCTTCTGCCTCGGCTCCTGCCGAGGCTTCGGGTCAGCCGAGCTAGATGGCTCGTGCTGCAGGTATGGCTTCAGCCGTCCGACGTAAAAGGTTGGATGGAGGCGCATGCTAGACGGTATGTCTAGCGTGTATGCGTTGCCGTGCCAACACAGTGAAGGGCCCGATGAAGCGCGGAGCAAGCTTGCTTGCTCCGAAATCCGAAACTGCATGTCTAGGCAGGTTTTGTGTAGCTAACAAAACTAATGAACCAACTTTAAATTCATTTGTGTTGCCTCTGCCCGCATTGTCTGCGTTCAGCTTCTGTTGATCAACAGAAGCTGCTATTGTGTCTTGGACAAACCGAATCACGGCTTGTCTTTTGGTGATGAAACTGATTGCATCCGAGCTGAAGTCATTCAGCTCGCTCTCCGCTAGAGGCCCGGCCTCTGCGTGGTTCTTCGCGGTGTCTGCGCCCTGCGCAGACCCGTGGTCTTTGTCCTTGTTGTTGGAGGAGTCTGCGCCATGCGCAGACTCATGTGGTTTGTCCATTGTTGCAGCTGACACTGTGCAAGTGTCAGCGGTTTTCTGCGGCTGCTGTATTGCAGTCGTAGATCCTCCCCCACTTAAAGTGGGAGCCATCACTCCGAGTAAACTCGGTAGGCGTGGATGCCGCATGGTATTCACGTAGAACGGTGTATGCCCGGTCGAGGCATGCACTGAGTTGTTGATGGCAGACTCTGCCGTCGATAAGCACTCGCTCCAGTATTGGAACGAGTGAGCGTAGCTCTTCAACATATCGACGAGCACGCGATTCACGCGCTCGGTTTGACCGTCCGTCTGCGGATGATCCGCCGTCGACATGGAAAGCTATTCCCAAGAAGTGTAAACACTTCTTGCCACAGATGCGCTGTGAAGCGCGGGTCTCTGTCCGACACGATGTCGGACGGCATGCCATGGTGTTTGAACACCATGTCGACGAGCAGACGGGCTGTCTGCTTCGCGGTCACTTCTACCGGCACCGCAGCAAGATGTACCATCTTGCTGAAACGGTCTACAAAGACCACAACACCGGTGTTCCCTCCGCTGTCCGGGGAAGACCAAAGATGAAGTCCAAAGACATGGACTTCCAACACTCCGACGGAGTCGGTAGTGATTGCAGTGGAGCCTGCGCGAATGACGCAGGCTTCACGCGTTGGCATACCTCGCAAGCACGGATGTACTTGCGCACCCACTTATACTGGTGGTGCCAGTAGAAGTCGCGCGTGAGAAGGACGTAAGTCTTCTCACGTCCGAGATGTCCCGCAGTCGGGGCATCATGATACTCGTACATGATCCTGAGTCGCAGGTCATGGTCATTTGGCACGACAACGCGATCCGCGTTGTCGTCGACTGCGTTGTAGAGTAGCAGTCCGTCGTGCACACGAAAGCGGTGTGCACGCGCTCGAAGGTGCTTGGGCAGCTTCTGACGGGACTTGTCAGAAGGCGCTGTGCCATAGGCCAGCAAGAGCTTCGCGTCCGCGTCGTGCGCGTACGCGGCCTTCACATCATCCAACAGAGATGATGTGGGTTTGCTCGATCGCATGGCGTCAATGGCATTGACGTCAACAGCTTCTGCATAGTCTGGCCGACGTGATAACGCGTCGGCCACCACGTTCAACCTTCCGGGTTTGTATTCGACCCGGAAGTTATACTCCGCAAAGAATGAGAGCCATCTCGCCATTCTTTGTGATATGTGTAGCGACTTCACTGCGGTGCGCAGTGAAGCATGGTCGGTGTAGACCACAAATGGTCTACTTCCAAGCAAATACACTCGGAACTTTGCGAGTGCATACTTCATGGCAAGGAGTTCCTTGTCATGCACCGGATAGTTGCGCTCAGCTGGCTTTAGCTGACGCGATTGGTAGTAGACGACACGATCACGGCCCTCGTGATCGTGCTGCATCAACGCGCATCCGATCGCGAAATCGGATGCGTCACACACTACGTGAAATGGGCGATCTTGGTCAGCCACTGCCAAGATCGGCGCCTCAGTCAAGCCCCGCTTGACTGCATCGAATGCCTTTTGGCAATCGGTTGTCCAATTCCACACGGCTTCTTTCTTAAGAAGTTGTGACAGCGGGTGGATCTTGCCCGCGTAATCCTCCACGTACTTACACAAGTACGTAAGCCAAGGAACTGCCTCAGTTCCTTGACACTTGAAGGCGTTGGCCATTCATTGATCACTCTGACCTTTTCCGGGTCAGGGCGAACACCATTCTTCCCTACGAGACACCCGAGGACGGGTATCTCGCTCGCCCCGAAGATACACTTCTTCAGGTTCGCGTAGAGCTTATGCTTTCGCATAAGCTCAGCCGGAGATGCACCCTGTGCATCTCTACGTCGGTCTTCCCGTCCACAGCCCGGCTGTGGATGAATACATCATCGAAGTAGCTCGGTGCGAAGTCGCGCACCGAGCGCAACAAGTGCGTCACGCACCTGTTGAAAGTCGCAGGGGCGTTCTTAAGCCCCTGTGGCATTACTAGCCATTCCCAGAGCATGCCGCTTGGTGTGCTCACTGCCGTGAGAGGGATATCGCTCTCACGCATTAGGATTTGATAAAATCCATCTCGCAAGTCGAGAGCACTGTAAACGGTGCTCCCGGCCATCGAATCGATGATAACATCTTTTCGTGGTATCGGCGTCTGCGCCGGTACCGTCGCATCGTTCAGCTTGTTGTAGACATGAACGATGCGCCATCCGCCCTGTGGCTTCTTGACACAGAACGTCGGAGCACTGTGCGGGGACTTTGATTCCCGCACTTGTCCTGCTTTACGACGACTTTCAAAGAAGTCGTCGATCGCTTTTACTTGCTCTCGCGGCAGTGGCCACTGCCGCGTGACACAGTAGTTCGTGCCCGGCACGAGATCAATCTCGTGCTGAATACCCTTATCCTGCGGAAGCTCCGCAGGAATCTCTTGCGGGAGTACGTCTTTGTACTCCCCTCAACAGTTCGTAATAGGGACTCGACTTCAGCGAGTCCCAGCCTTGTTCCCTCGAAGCGCTCTCGCTTCGTCTTCGCACTGAGAGTGTCTTCACTCTCAGTGGTACTTCCCATGAAGAGCTGCCTCAGCTCTTCGCTCTCGCTCTCCGTTCTTTCGCTGTCCGAAGAACGCAGACCTGCTCGATGCGTCCATCGTGCAGGTCGCGCGTGAAGCGCTTCCAGCTCATGGCTGGGAGCGAAGTCAACTCCGACGCCATCGTCGGAGGACTAGCGAGTTCCATCTCTCGATACTGGAATCCAGTATCGGTGCGCGTCAAGACGCTTAGCGTCTTGACATTCGGCGTCACCGCCGCAGTCTGCCCATCAGACTGCTCTTGTTGCGTCTCGGTCCCGGACCGAGACTTGCGCAGCGTTTTCCGCTTGCGCCGTCTTCTTGTTGTGCGGAGCCGGGCTCCGCACAGTTGTTCTTCTGGTCCAGGCCCGGCCGTGGACAGTCGTTCGCCGGCGGACCCTGTCCGCGGGCGCGCGGTATCAAGTCCGGCCTGATCGCATGGCGCTTCGTCGTGCAGCCCGGCTGCACGACAGCGTGCAAATTGCGTCAGTGCGGTACGTTTGCAACCGTCCGCACTGTTTGCAGCGTCAACTCCCGGAGTTGACACGCCTTCGTCACCTCGACGCCAGTTATTGGCGGAGCCCCTCATCACCGAGGGTGCGTCGACTCCCGGAGCCGACGTGTCGTTGTCGACCTGACCGCTTCGGGTCAGGGACTGTCCCTTACACACTTGAACGTGGGTGTTGGTTCCCGGAACCAACCCATCTATTTCTTCTGACATCGGCAGCATTGCCGACGTTGGTCTCACTTGTGCGCGCCCTCGCGCACTTCTTGAGCACTCCGGTACAGCAACATTAAGCGCTGTCTCGACTGGTGAGCCGCGCGCACCTGCTGGTGCGCGCGCTGCGGTAACAGGGCCATCGCTCTCTGTTCCGCTGTCGCGTCCGAAGCGCACGAGCGTGCGCTTCTTTCAGTCTAACACCGGATCATGCCGTGCAAGCCACGGCATGCCCATTACTGTGGTGTAGCGGGATCAGCAAAATCTGCGAGATTGCTAGATCCAACTTCCCAACAGCGCCCGGACACCGACTAACGGAGGGGGTACACCGATGATCCGTGATCAGTGCTGAACTCCTCACCTTGTGTACCCGTCGGTAGGGCTGGATCTTGCTCCTCTGGTAACTTCTGAAGAGTCCAAGTGTTGAAGTAGGAACGTCTTGGCGAGACGCGGGGATCCGGTGGAGCAGCGCGGAAATCTTCACTCTGCTCGCGGTTCTTGGTCCAGATCAAGTGATTCCCGACTTGGATCTGGCGGCCTGGATCTGGATCCGGCCGAGTGGTTGCCTTGTGGTGTGTTGTAGGCCCTTGTTGCGACTTGGTAGGTCGCCCTTTGTCGTACTTGCCGCTTCCTATAGCGGGATCAGGGTAGTTGAGAGTCTTGGATCACCCGGCCAAGTAGTTAACTCCGGGTGATCTGGGATCTGCACTTGTAGGGAGTTCACTAGGAAGGTTGATTCTGGCCAATATATTATCCAGATTATTCAACCAACACTAGATCTGCTACCCAGTACCTTGCCGCTTCTTGGTGGGCCAATGTCGATCCCGATTCCAGGCGAAGGCGAAGGCACTTGTGTTGTCCAAGGCAAATTAGACTCTTTGGGGGTGAGGGCCGCTTGCTGGCGCTTGGTAGTCTTGGGGTGCGTGTGGAGCCAAATCCAATATCCACAGCGTACGTCGAGCGGGGCCAATATGTGTTTCCCCGCCGCGAGTAGACCACTTGAGCACTTCCAGGCAAATTCGACTCTGATTTATGGTTATGTCCAATCCTATCCCAAAATCCCATCACCCAATCCGAACTATCTTCCCATCTGTACCTGCCGGCTCTACGGACCACCTCTACCTTCACTGCATCGTCGCTTGTTCCCTCCGTTGAGTTGTAGCCGCCAGATCACCCACTGAGTCCCAGATCCGCCAGATCCCCAGATCACCAGATCCCCAGATCCCCAGATCCAGATCCGCTGATCTCCGAAGTGCCTTGATCTGGGTCGGTCTGCGTTGATCTGGGGTCCCTGTGCTGTTGCAACCTCCTTTCCTCGCTTTCCTCGTCTTAGCCGTCTACCAGAGGCTTGGATCCGCCCGGGCGTACGGGATCCGGATCCAGATCCACATGGATACATGTGATCTGGATCCACCTCTCCCAAATCCGCTTGATTCACGCTGATCCTCGCTGATCTTGAGTCCTTGGGTCGTCGCAAACTCTTTTCTCCACTTCGCTTGCCATTGCCACCTCTCAGAGGCCCAGATCCGCATGGGTGCATGTGATCTGGATCTGGATCCACATGGGTGCATGTGATCTGGATCTGGATCCACATGGGTACATGTGATCCGGATCCCACCGTCCCTGATCTGGGTTAACTTGTCTTGATCTGGGGTCCTTCGGCTGGCGTAAGCTCCATCCACCGCTTAGCGTATCCTAGTCATCCCTCAGAAGCTCAGATCCGCCTGGGTACAGGTGACCCGGGTCTGGATCCACATGGGTACATGTGATCTGGATCCAACTACTTCCGATAGTACGGATCTGGACCTCTGCCGTATGTAGACATCTTCTGTGTCATCTTGTAGTATTTCCAGTAGTCTCCCTTTGACGCCACACACATCTGACAGCCTCGATCCACCCACATCACCAGATCCCCTCGATCTGGTTTCTCGGGTGTCACTTCCGCGGTATAGTGACTCCGTCAAGATCCATCTTTTTGCCGATTGCTCCCAATCACCCCTTTCCCGGAATTCGCTTCTCCACAATCGCCTCCTGCGCGTAGTTGTTGCCGCACAACGGCATCACTGCGGGCACCTTTGATTTCTGCCCACTGGCGCGCCAGTGTTCCCCATGTCCGGCCCCGACCGAAAGTTGTCTGGCCAGCGCCCGGATCGAAGCGCTCCGCGTAACCGCCCGGATCTGGATCCACCCGATCTGACCGCTCCGACCGGCGCCACACCTGAAGAACTCCGTCGCTTGAACCGGGCTCTCTCTACTCGCTCGGTCCAGCTCGTCGCGGATCTCCGAGCAGCTACGGCGGCCCGCGACACGGCCGAGCGTCAGCGGACCCAGATCTCTCGAACGCTGCTTCAGCAGACTCACGAACTGCGCGAGTTGGAACGCCTTTACAAGAATCAAGGTGAGGAACTCCAACGTCTCCACTCTGAGGTCTCCGGCCTCCGTTCCGCCAGCAGCGATGTGAGTGGGGACCATGCCCAGCAGGTCGCAAGCCTGCAAAGCCAGATCACGCAGCAAACTGCAGAGATCCAAGATCTGGGACGTCGGGTCGCTCGGCTTACGCAGGAGCGATATCGACTTCGCGACAACAATGACCATCTCGCGAGTGAGGTAGAGTTGGCTGGCGCCGAGATCCATAAGCTCCACGAGGAGCAGAGGTCGCTGGACAGGCAGATCGACCACGCCCAAGATGCGCGTGAGTTAGCTGAGAGTGTCACGATCCGAGCGCAAGAGGCCCTCTACCACGCTGAGGACGCCCTACATGAGCGAGATCGGGCGGCCCGCGTTGCTTCCGCCCCAGATCAACTGGTGCAGGAGCGAGATCGCCTCATCCAAGAGCGGGATCGGGCCCAAGCTGCATCCGCCGAGGCTGACCGTCGCTTGGGGATCACCCGCGACGAGCTGCAAGGCATCCGGGTGCTCCTCCGGCAGACACAGGCCGATCTCAACACCGCTCGATCCACCCAAGCTGCAGCCACTGCGGATCTGATAAGTACCGTGGAGGATCGGGACAACGCTATACTGGACGCAGATCGCGCACGATTTGAGCTCGAGGATCTCCGTACGTTCCTCCGTCTTGGCTTGAAACTCCTTGGCCGTGAACTGACGCATATCTGCCGCACAGGGGGCGAGTTTGGACACTGCTGAGCGGACTGTGGGTCTGCTTGAGAGCCAGATCCATCAGATCCGGGAGCAACATGAACGCCTTCAGCTGGATCATGACACTCTACAGCGGAATCGCAATGCTCTCCGCTTGGAGCATGACGTTGCTCTCCAACGTCTGGCGATCGTGGTCACTGCAGTAGGTGCACGACCTCTCCCCTCCGACGAGTTGGGAGATCCGGCGGCTTTGCTCCGTACACTTCGAGAGCTGCCTCAGCCTCAAGGAGATCGCCAGAGCGCCGGCGAGGTCCCAGATCAGCCTGCCCCAGAGCATCTTCCCGCTGAAGCAGCCAAGCGCCCAGATCAGGAAGAGAAGCGTCCCAAGCGAAGTGGCGAGATCGCCGATCTGGAGCCCTCGAAACGTGCTCGCCGCGACTCCACTGCGGCGAATCGCGATTCAGCACGTCCAGGCGAGCGCCCACTCCGATCCGTGCCTAACCAGGGAGCCAAGCGTTCCGACGTCGAGATGGCTAAAGATCAATCAGGGTCGGAACCAGCGCACCACCCGGATCAGGGCGATCTGGCTGAAGAAGGCCAAATCGACGATGACGGCGGCTTCGTAGAGGACGACGAGGACGAACTCGGAGAAGATCACGGCCACCCGGCGGCCGAAGAGGCTGACGACGAGAACGAGGAGGAGGAAGGCGAGGATACCAGCGGCACTGGCGGCACCAACGATGATGAAGAGGAGGATGAAGAAACCGCCCAGATCACCAACGAGTTGGTCGAAGCCCAGACTCTGCAGGCGATGGCTCAATCCCGATCCGCCGAGCGTCGTCGTCAGCACGCGTCTCCCCGGCGTGGACCTGTGATCGGTGGATCCGGTGGATCCCCGGATGACGATCCCGACGATGACGAGGTTCCTGGTACCAACCCGGATCCGGATCCGCGAGGGCCAAACCCAGCCCCGGCTAATCGGCGTCGTCCCGCCCGTAATCCACTAGCACCTGTCGCTCCATTCGGATCTGAGGCGCAATGTATCCCTGGACGAGCGCAACCTCGGATCTTGATCCAGGCGGACGTAGATCCCTGGATCTCAGAGGAGCTCGACAACAAGACCCTCGCTGCAATGCGGATCCAGGCGCTGTTCCCTGTCCTGCCGATTCAGCTGGGCTGGATCTTCCCTTATTTCGAGTTGGCAGAAGATCGGCCTCAAGTCGCCGACACCGACTTCTGCTGGGAGCTGATCACGGAGAACAACGTACGAGCTCTACTAGCCACGCGCCCCTGGGAAGTTCTTGAGAACTCAGATGGCGCGATCTCGTTTGAGACGGATGTTGGTGGCCGGCTTGGCCTCGCGATCCGGCAATACCAGAGTTACGAAAAGGCAAATCGTCAAGCCTACTGGGAATCCACGCACTCTTTCCCGATCTTACCGGCATCGGCGAAGGCTTATCCCTGGCTGACAGTGTATCACAAGGAGCGCAACAATCGCAGATCGCACGCCGGGAACCGCTGGAAAGGGTTTCTGCAGGTCTTGATAGTGGCCATGCAGGAGGGGTGGTGTGATCTAGACATCCTGTTGGATTCCTTCTTCCTCCACTTCCCCCGCCGCCACGAGTCCGTGATCTGGTATCCGGGATACGAATCTCGTCAAGCCAATATCAAGAACCGTCGTCTCAACCGCCCCGAGCCCACCGATCTGTTGGAGGCTCTTGACGAGTGTAACGGTGCTGACTCGTGGCGCAACCACTACCGCGACAGCCCTCAAGATCACCCAGCACGCCAGATCGCACGCCTCACCGACAAATTCTTCGGTGTCCACACTGCTGACGCTGAGTAGGGGGCCGGACCCTTCCGAGTCGCCTCGGATCTTGGCCGGATCCACTACCCGATCGTTGAAGTCTCCCCTGTCTAGGCCAGATCCAGCTTGCATGTCTTATTTCTTCCACCAATACCGCTTTTGCCGTATCGACATGTTCCACCCTCGTCTAGCGACCTTCAGATCGGTCATTCGCCGTCTTGGTTACCCAGCTTGCACTGCTTCACATTGTCCTCACCTCAGATCCGGATCCACCTCATTCCGACATATTCCAATTCGCTTCGGATCCGGATCCACCTGATCCAGCTCCACTTCAGATCCGGGGTCACGTGATCTATCCCTTCTTGCATCGGGTCCACGCAGTACGGGCAGCGAAAGACCTGAATAAGCTTGATTCGGATCCACTCATCCCAGATCCGTTTGACCGAGATCCATATGCGCCAGATCCACCTGATCTTCGGCGTCTCGGCTTCGAGTTATCTTGAGTGATCTGGGACCTTAGGCGAGCATTATCACCGTACCAGTCTTCAGTTCGCCAATATCTGACGCACACAACGCCAGATCTCCACATGCAATATACATCACCCATCCCATTAATCTGCAGCCACCCTGCAGATCCTTCTTCCAACACACCGCTGGAGTGACCAACTCACTCCAGCTGATCCCTGTCTCACTACTCCTCATGAGACTGCATCACGCCAAACCGGTTCCGATTTGCCCGATCCCGCAAGAAATCGTGGAGTACCGCACCGCAATTGAGGTCTGTCTCATCGGTCCATGTCGGTTCGTCGTACCCTCTCCAATGCACCAAGAATTCCCTGTAGATCCGGCCATAACGAGTTCGCTTTCCTGTTCTCATGTCTGTAATCTTCTCCACCTCGTATTCGTCCTCGTCCAGACCTTGGATCCAGCTATCTTCAGGCAGCAGGGCTTCATCGAAATCAAGACGATCTGTATCCTCGACTGTCAGCCGGATCTGGGGGCGATCTGGGAATGTCTTCACCAGCTTCAGCTTGGAGACATGCACCACCGGGAAGAGGCGGTACTCTGTACCTGCCAACTCGATCCGAGCTGCATATTCGCCGATCTTCTCCGCCACACGGAATGGGCCGTGCCACAGGTGCGCCAACTTCCGAGCATACCCTTCTTTGACGCGATCCAGGTATAACCAGACACGGGATCCGACCTCGATCTGGTGCGGGTGCACTCCTTCGTTATGGTGGTCTGCCCGATCCGAGATCGCCTCTCGCAACTTCTCATTGACTTGCTCTCGTGCCTGCTGGTAATAGCGCTGGATCTGGTATCTCCACCTCCGAGGATCTCGATCCTGACGTCGAGTGCTGCCTAACGGGATCGTCGCCTCCAAGGTGGATCTAGAATCCCACCCATGTACCAGGTAGAACGGGGTTTCCCCCCGGATCCGATCCTGAGCAGTGTTGATCGCGAAGGTAAGCCGTTCTGCGTAATCATCCCAATCACGTTGATCCAGATCCTGCACGTACATCTTGAGTGCCCTGGTCGCTGTTTGCACCATGCGTTCGGCTGTGCCGTTGGCCTGGGGGCGGTAAGCCATAGTGGCGCGCTGTCGTTGTCCTAAGATCCGGTTGAACGATCTGAAGAAGTCGGACATAAACCCTGGCTCACGGTCGTGTCGGATCACTTCGCTGGCGCCGAATCGCCTGAACACGCACTCCTCGTATGACTCCGCGATCGTTTGTGCCGTTCTCGAGGCGCTAGCTTTGGCGATCACATACCCTGTGAACAGATCCACCCAGATCAGCAGCTCCGTGTTACCTTTGTAGGACTTGGGCAACGACGGGATGTGATCCATGGCTATGATCTGGAACGGGTAGGTTGCCTGGATGTTACCGGGTGACTCACCCTGGATCCGGGGTCGTCCCTTGCCCGTCTCGCAGTCCACGCACTCTCCGACATATTGCTGCACGCTCCGATAGAGGCCTCTCCAGTGGAAGTGATCTCGGATCTTCTGATACGTGCGTCCGATCCCTTGGTGGCCACCTTCCAGACTCGCGTGATAGTGATGCAGAACATCCTGTTGGAGTGTCTCCGGAATCACCAGTCGCATCAGTCCATCTCGATCCGCCTCCGATCTCCTCGTAGGGTGGCAGTAGAACAACAGATCACTCAGATCCACTTCGTAATCCATGCTAATATTGCCATAGGATCTGGCCTCATCCTGCGTCAGATCTTGCGCCGCCCCGACCAAATACTTCTTCAGCCCGGCGATCCACGCCTCCTCGTCCTGAGCTTGCCGGATCCGATCGATCCTCAGCTCTCTCACTACCTCTTCTTGTAGGACAGTAGGTGTGGATCTGGATCTAGCCTTCGATCTGGTGGTTGCTGGCGAAACTCGAGCGACCGAGTCGGCCTCCTCCTTCCTAACCACCAGTATCTCGTGCAGTCGATTCAATGTGACCAGATCCTGCAGATCCGTCTCATCGTCGACCAGGATCCCGCCTTGGCGTTGGAGTGCGGCGCTCGCTAGACTATCAGCGCTACCGTTCCAGTCGCGCTTGACGTGTACCAGCTCGTGATCGGGCCAGATCTGCAGCCGATCTAGGGCTTTTTGCCTTAGCAGTGTGAGCCCTGGTGCTTTGCAGTCGATCTCACCTCTCACTTGGCGGATCACCAGGTTTGAGTCGCCACAGATCACTAGCCTGCGCCGATCTTCTCCCTCGAGTAGGTCCATACACAGCAGGAGGCCGTGGTACTCGGCTTCGTTGACAGTCAACCCTTCAGCATAGCCGGATCTAGCTTTTACCACACTCCACTCGGGCAGCTTCCATAGGATCGCGCTGTAAGCGCCTCCACCACGTTTGACGCGGGCGGATCCGTCGAAGCTGACCACAAAAGCTCTTCATCTAGCCGTACAGTCGGGATCGGTACTTGGATCTGGCGCCTGGGTTCCTTCTTCGGCGCAATCGCTATCAAGGCCTGATCCACTTGTGATCTGGGTGTGATGCTGGCGGCGATCGCCCCAGGATCTCGTCCTCGCCCTTGGTACACTTGACGATCTCTAGCGTCCACGGGGAGAGCAGGGCGGCCCACTGGCCTAAGCGTCCTTGTAACCCCGGTGATCTGAAGAGCCACGCCAGTGTGGAGTACCTGGTCAGGACTTTTAATCGGGCGGCCCACCAACATATTATAACCCAGATCCAGGATCCGCAGCAACGCTAACACCTCCTTCTCGACAATCCCATAATTGAGTTCATTGGACTTCAGCGTGCGGCTTACGAAGGTAACCGGATAGTGGATCCCATCATGCTCCTGCATCAGGGCTGCCGAGATCGCCCAATCATTTGCATACACCACCACTACTGGTTGTAGACCAGAGTTGAAGTGGCGCAGGATCGGAGTCGAGGCAACCTTGCTCTTCAGCTTAGCAAACGCCCGGTGAGCTCGGATCCAGCGGGGTCGATTTCGTCCAGACCACCCAGGCCCAGATCGTCTGTCTTCAGACTATGAGAGCTCAGATCTGGTATCTCCGGATTATGTGCTTCCAGATCCGGTATCACCAGATCAGGATATCCTGATGCTTGGAGTTCCAGCGCTGATCTGGGGCTTCGCCTCCATGTGGAGTCGACGCAACGCCGCTGGGGTGCAGATCACTTGGTTGTGAAGTCTCACCAATCGTGGATCCAAGATCACCAGATCTCAGATCCTGACTCGGTGATCCGATGTGATCTGGGGTGGGCTGGTCCAGGTGTGCCTTGATCTGGGCCCGAGCTTCCGCCTTTGACATCGCGGCGAAGTCCACCTCTCGCAGCTCATACAAGATCGCAGCGTAAATGGCATAATCCTCGATAAACCGACTGTAATAATTTAAGCTTCCGAGGAACGACTGCATCGATCTGAGTGATCCCGGGAACGGCAAGTCCGCCAAGGCAGATAGATCCTTGGGATTCGCCTCCAGGCCTGAGTTGGATACCTTATGGCCTAGATATTCCACCTTGGCTTTGCCCCAGAAGCTCTTCACCACACTAATCGAGATATTCCATTCGTCACACGCCTCCAGCAGATCGTCCACCCGTTCACACAAATGATCCCACGATCTGGCGGTCACCAAGATGTCGTCGATATAAGATCTACGTCCCAACACCGAAGGCTTGATCGAACTCTCCCGATCACTAATTGCCGGGTGCAGATCAGTTCGATGTTCGCTAGATCTGGATCTACTCATATCAGATCTGGGCCGGCCCGATCTGGGATCACCCGATCCGAATCGTCGGGAAGCCGTGCTTACCAGATCCAAGTCCGTCGGACCTAGATCCACTTGATCTGGGGAAATGCTGGGTCGTACTCTCCAGATCACCACTCATCCGGCATCGACCAACTCGAACTTCGTCAGATCCGGGCCGACCAGGCCGAACAGCTCCAGATCCAGATCCGCCCGATCCGGGCTTATCGACTTCGCTTCCGTCCGGCCAGCTCCCGTTGATCTAGGCGGAAGACCACTTGACGTGTCCAGATCACCATGCTCCGGGGCAAAATCTGCTCGATCGTCGTCGGATCCGGATCCGCTTTTGTCAGATCGCGGGATCCGGGTGAACCCATATAGCGCATTATCGAGCATCCGCTGGTAGATCTGGGGGGCGTTCTTCAAGCCAAACGGCATACGATTCCACTCGAACAGACCGAACGGGGTGATGAAGGCAGAGATCGCACGAGCCCGATCTGTCATGGTCACCACCCAAAATCCGCTTGCCATGTCAAGAGAACAGTACCAAAGTACCTTGTCCAGATCTTCGAGCAGGTCGTTGATCAGGGGCATTGGGTAGATCATCAGCCTAGTTAGACTGTTAACCAGCCGATAATCAATGCACAAACGTATATCTACGCCGTTTTTCTTGATGATCACCACAATTGGGGAGGCCCATGGCGAGATCGAGGCCTTGATGATCTGAGCTCCGAGCAACCCTTTGATCAGATCTGACAGCTTCGCGAAACTGAGGCGCAACCTTACGCACACGCTGGGCAATGGGCCTCGCGTCGCCCACATCGATATCACAAACTACGCCACGGGCGGCGGGGCAACGCATTGCCTTTGCCGATCAGCAGGTGTCGGCGCTTCCAGATCAACCCGCGTAGGCGCTCGATCTCCTCCGGTGAGTTGATCTCCGGATCGCCCACTTGTATGTCCTCGATCTTCACGTCTGCCGTCCCCACCGTGACTTCAGGCAGCACCGCCATCTCGGCTTCGACGTCTTCTGCATGCAAATCGCCACTCTCATGGATGCAGACTTGCTCGTCCTCGACCAGATCCGAGCCAGCCTGATCTGCATTAAGCGGGTTTGTAGCGGCCGTCGAGCCCGGTGCTTGGTTGGCCTCCTGTCTCATTCCGCCGTGTAGATCCTTGCCCTTTCCTGCTCGGTCATCACTTGATGCGTGTGCCAGCTGGATCTGCGTCCTGTCCCTTATCACCATATGTCAGATTTGCAGATCCGCCCCTGTCTCTGGGTGATTACCACCCTGATTACTCTCCGATAGGACAACGGGTTGATCCGCCTGTCCCACGCCAGCTGGGTCTTCGGCACCTTGCGCGTACAGCGTCGGACCTTGATCGGTGGGCACCTCGCCTGGTCCCGTCGATGGATCTGGGGATGGCAGGTCCTCGGCGGCTTGCTGCGGGTCCTGATCTGGCCTGGGCATGCCCGCTAGCGCATGATCTTGGTCATCTGACGTCGTTGTCGCCTTCAGCGCCCAAATCCTGGGGGGTTCGCACACACTGTCTGGCACCACCTTCGGATCTGGCCGTCTTGTCGCCAGACCGCCCCGGCCACACCCACCACCGGGTGATTTGGCTTCAACTGGGGTGATCTGGGCTCGCGACGGCTCGGGGACCACCTCCCACTGCATGGCGAGCGTCGAGCACCCGGACGCCGCTGCGGTTGGGACTCCTTGTGTCTTGTCGCCCACGGCGAGGCCTGGATCACCCTGGCCTGATCCCGTCGCGTCCTCGGTGTCGAGATCCACGCTCTTGCAGGTCTTGGGCAGCCTCGCCGACTGTGGATCTGAAGGTTCCACGGATTGTAAGGCTTGGAGGTACAGTGTCTCAGCAGTCACCTGGGGCACATCACCCTGGACCGCCTGCGCATGTGGATCTGGTTGTGGTTTGTTCCGACAGCTCTCCAGGTCCCGCGATCTAGTTTCAACGGGCTGCGCCCGTGGCAGATCCGGCCTCCGCAGTATCGCGCGCGGCACAGGGTACTTGGGACGCTCAACCATCGGCGGCGGCGGGGTCCGTGGGGATCTGCCTTCGCGGGCCCGGCTTCAGTGGTGGCCTGCAGGGCGAGATTCTGCCACTCCAAGTAGCGGCGGGATCCGACGGTCACGAAGCCCTGCAGCCGCGGGATCCGGTCGCCCGCGAGCCACATGCCGATCCGCTCGTCGCGACACAGCACCAACTTCTTCTCACCGACGTAGGTGATCTGAAGGTACTGTGTCTTGCCTGGTCCTTTAGTCACGGTCGGCACCCACAGATCTCCGCGTGTAACCCACAGCTTGTCTTGATCCGATATCTGCAGGCGCAGCGGAAGCTCGACGGACTCTCCGGCACCCAGCTGCAGGTGCTGATCCAGCCTCACGAGCCTAGCCTTGTCATTGTAGAGCTGTCGCCTTCCACTGAGCTGGATCCGGACCTCGTCGGGCAGGCAGAGTGATCCATCGGCCAGATCCAGCCGGATCCCGGCCGGGACCATGAAGTCCATGCCCAGGATAGCTTCTTGGCCAGACAGATCACCTACCCAGATGTCGAAGAAATACACCAATGATCCTGCTAAGGTAATCTTGATCCGAGTTCTTCCTTCCGTTGTGTAGACATTGTCACCAATTCCAACGCATTCTTGACTCTGGCTCCTGTCGATGTAGCACCCAACCTTACGAGCAAAGGCGGTGTCCACGATGGACACCTCGGCACCTGTATCGAGGAGTAAGATCGCCTTCTCATTGTTGATCTTGCCGGTGATCTTGGCTTGTCGGAACCACTTACCCGGTGAATGTTGTTTCCAGTAGCCCCGAGACTCTCCTGGAAGGAGAGCTGGCGACTCCGGATCACCGGATCGTCGATAGGCCTCGACGCGGCCGGATCTGGGCGTCTGGGATGTGGTATCTACTCCATCCGCGGGCCGGAACCACAGATCTGGATCCTGTTGCTTCCAGTACCCCTGCGGCACCTCCGGATCCAGATCCACGGTCACCGTCGCGTCGGATCTGGCAAAGTCGTCGACTTGATAGAGACTTGAGACCACAGCAGTACGTTTCCCATGTAGATCACGTGTATTACCTTGTAGATATGGTCGCTTGCTAACTTGATCTACCGATGTCTTGTTCACGAATGCATAGATGCAATACCTAGAACGCTCGGCTCGTACCGGATTCCAACCCGGCGAGCGTCCTAGTTTAACATCTTCTCGGCTTTCTCTGGTAGCATCCCCGCGTGCTTGGTCGGGTTGTACCACTGGCGGATCCAGTTGTAGAACTCCTCCATTGGGCACTTGCCCATGTCGTGGAGTTCCCGCACCCGCGGCACACAAAGAGGCAGTGATCTGCCGGGTGGCCTCTCTTGCCGCACTTCTGGCAAGTCAAGCGCCTCCAGCATCCAAGTTCCGTGTGCTTCCGGGATCCGCAGTGCGAGCAGCGACTGCGATCGGATCCGTCGGCATGGACTCTGGATCTGTGGTCACGAGGCACTTGATCTGCTGAGCGGCGTTCCAGTTGGCCCCGATCTAGGGTGCGGCACTTCCTCGGCTTGTGGAGGTGGTTCACCGCCCCAGCCATGTAGATCCGGCGATAATCGTCCCCGTCCGAGTCAGATCCGTCTGAACTTGAGTCGGATCCGGAGTCGGGGCCTGGATCTGGACCGCTCGCACATGTTTCGCTGGGACTGCCGGTGCAGGCGTCGCTGAGGCCTTCTGCCGGTATTTGCTGGATCCAAATGCAGACTTCTTCATCCGGTTCTTCGCTCGATCCAGCGCGCGCAGGACTTCTTCGAGCTCGTCTGCATCTGGAAGTCGTAGCAGCGTCAGCCGATCGGCCAGATCCTGATCTCCCAAGGTTTCAATGAAGTGATCCACATGTTCGCGCTTCTCTTTGGGTCCACCATCCTTGATCTTGAGTCTTGCACGTAGTCCAGCGACATTCAGCCGGTGCAGGTACTCCAGCGCAGACTCATCAGATCGCTTGCGAGCATGGTAATACTGGCGGGCTACCGAGATCCCGAACCCACAGTACTGGATCTGGAAGCTGCGGAGCAGCTCCGACCACTTGTTGCGTGTGGATCGGGGTAGCTGCCGGTACCAGTTCCTCGCTGATCCGGATAACAGATCCGCGAAGGTCAAGCACTTTCTCCGTCGGATGCTTGATCGCGTAGGAACGCCGACTTCACCTTGCCGACCCAAGCTCTCGCGCGATCTTCGTCTTGGTCTTTACCAGAGAACTCCTTGAGATCCGAGATTGCCGAGATCCGGACGCGTTGAATCATGGTGGATCCGGTGGATCCGGCTGTGGTTGTGGCGACAGCGGCGCGGCTCGGTGTCGGGAAGTCGAGTTCGTCGGGATCGTACTCCCAATGAGAGTGATCTGGATCCGGCGACTCGGTGGACTCCATGTCGACGTCCTGTGATCCAGGGTTCTGGATCGCTTGGGGTGCCGGCGTCTGTTGCTCCTCAGGAAGCGGCTCATCGCGGCTTGGAAGTAGGACTCCAGCCTGCCAGTCGATTCGTCGGAGCCGGATCCGGTCGCCGTGGTGGCTTGATCTGCCTGCTTGACCGCCTGCTTCCTGGATCCAGATCGGGGTGATCTGGGCGTTGGGCCTTGGATCGAGCTTGGAGCATCGATGCGCCAGACGGTCCGAGCGACATACGTCGTGGTTCCGATGAAGTGTCGGATCCAGCTTCCGCGGCAGACACGAAGGGCGATGACGTCCGGCAGCTTGTCGAGTCGGCCTTGGTGGATGCTGATCCGGGATCTGGGACCATCGGCAACGATGTCGCCGGGACCTCACCCACCAAGACCCTCAGCTTGTCGAAGAGGCCGTGAGTCGAGGCTTGGATCTGGTCCAGATCCAGATCGAAGAGATCGTTTGGATCAAACTGTCCCGCCACAAGTCCGGTCTCCTTCAGCAGATGCATCAGGTTCTTCGCCGCGACCAGCTTGCTGTCAGCCGTCGCGGGAGCTGCGATGGGGCCTTGAAGGTGTCCGATCTGCTTCAGATCCAGGATCCGCATCACTGGATCTTGGACGATGAAGTCACGCAGCTCCGCACGGCGGAACGCGAACTCCAGAGCGGCTTCCGACCATCCGGATCCGGGATCCTTGGGGTCTTCTTCGTCCAGATCCGGGGCCTTCATCTTCCTCCGCGCCGCCGATGTCTTCGGCTGGTCGTGATCGAGCGGCTTGGGCAGTGGAGGGTGTAGGAAGTTGCTCACGTTTGAGCTTGACCGGTGAATCAGCAAATGTATACCGATTTGTGCCAGCCTTGGTTTGTTTTGTTGGTGGATCTAGACTCACGTCTAGATCCACCGGGTCCCTGAAGGGACCTGGGGAGGAGGTTGAGGTTTGTCTTCCAGATCCGGATCCGGATCTGCTCTCTTCCGTCGACAGAGGTCCTCCCAGCACTCTGTCGATCCGTGGATCTTGCTTCATTCAGCGGCGTCGTCGTCGATCCCAACTCCGATGACGCCTGGTCCCCTTGTTCCATCCTCACTTGAATTTCTTCTTGGGACTCACGGTGAAATCCCGAGTCACCAGAAGATCCGGGCACACGCACCATTGTGGTGTAGCGATCAGCAAAATCTGCGAGATTGCTAGATCCAACTTCCCAACAGCGCCCGGACACCGACTAACGGAGGGGGTACTCCGATGATCCGTGATCAGTGCTGAACTCCTCACCTTGTGTACCCGTCGGTAGGGCTGGATCTTGCTCCTCTGGTAACTGCTGAAGAGTCCAAGTGTTGAAGTAGGAACGTCTTGGCGAGACGCGGGGATCCGGTGGAGCAGCGCGGAAATCTTCACTCTGCTCGCGGTTCTGGTCCAGATCAAGTGACTCCCGACTTGGATCTGGCGGCCTGGATCTGGATCCGGCCGAGTGGTTGCCTGTGGTGTGTTGTAGGCCCTTGTTGCGAGTTGGTAGGTCGCCCTTTGTCGTACTTGCCGCTTCCTATAGCGGGATCAGGGTAGTTGAGAGTCTTGGATCACCCGGCCAAGTAGTTAACTCCGGGTGATCTGGGATCTGCACTTGTAGGGAGTTCACTAGGAAGGTTGATCTGGCCAATATATTATCCAGATTATTCAACCAACACTAGATCTGCTACCCAGTACCTTGCTGCTTCTTGGTGGGCCAATGTCGATCCCGATTCCAGGCGAAGGCGAAGGCACTTGTTGTCCAAGGCAAATTAGACTCTTTGGGGGGTGAGGGCCGCTTGCTGGCGCTTGGTAGTCTTGGGGTGCGTGTGGAGCCAAATCCAATATCCACAGCGTACGTCGAGCGGGGCCAATATGCGTTTCCCCGCTGCGAGTAGACCACTTGAGCACTTCCAGGCAAATTCGACTCTTTGGGGGTGAGGGCCGCTTGCTGGCGCTTGGTAGTCCAATCCACAGCGTACGTCGAGCGGGGCCAATATGTATGACCACTTGAGCACTTCCAGTCTGACTATGGCGGTCCAATCCTATCCCAAAATCCTATCACCCAATCCGAACTATCTTCCCATCTGTACCTGCCGGCTCTACGGACCACCTCTACCTTCACTGCATCGTCGCTTGTTCCCTCCGTTGAGCTGTAGCCGCCAGATCACCCACTGAGTCCCAGATCCGCCAGATCCCCAGATCACCAGATCACCAGATCCTCAGATCCAGATCCGCTGATCTCCGAAGTGCCTTGATCTGGGTCGGTCTGCGTTGATCTGGGGTCCTTGTGCTGTTGCGACCTCCTTTCCTCACTTTCCTTGTCTTAGCCGTCTACCAGAGGCTTGGATCCGCCCGGGCGTACGGGATCCGGATCCGGATCCAGATCCACATGGATACATGTGATCTGGATCCACCTCTTCCCAAATCCGCTTGATTCACGCTGATCCTCGCTGATCTTGAGTCCTTCGGTCGTCGCAAACTCCTTTCTCCACTTCGCTTGCCATTGCCACCTCTCAGAGGCCCAGATCCGCATGGGTGCATGTGATCCAGATCCCACCGTCGCTGATCTGGGTTAACTTGTCTTGATCTGGGGTCCTTCGGCTGGCGTAAGCTCCATCCACTGCTTTGCGTATCCTAGGCATCCCTTAGAAGCTCAGATCCGCCTGGGTACAGGTGATCCGGGTCTGGATCCACATGGGTACATGTGATCTGGATCCAACCACTTCCGATAGTGCTGATCTGGCCCTCTGCCGAATGTAGACGTCTTCTGTGTCATCTTGTAGTATTCCAGTAGTCTCCCTTGACGCCACACACATCTGACAGCCTCGATCCACCCACATCACCGGATCTCCTCGATCTGGCTTCGGGTGTCACTTCCGCGGTATAGTGACTCCGTCAAGATCCATCTCTTGCCGATTGCTCCCGATCACCCCTTTCGGAATTCGCTTCTCCACACATCAAGGTGGGATCGCTCCAGAGCAGGAACGGCGTGTGGCGGACGCGTTTCGGAGAAAAACGTTGAGGCAACACGACTTGGATTTTGACCGGGTCGATGTACACTCCAGGCGCGAAGATCATCAGGAACAAGTCGCAGATGGCGCTGTGGAGAGCGGCGTCTTGGCGTGGCTTCGGGGGGCGTTAACGACCGATAGTTCTCAGATAAGGATCGATCGCCCGCCTTGTATAGTAGTGACCGGCGCCCTCCTCTGGAGCTGGGTTATTTGCATTAAAGATCATGGAGAAAGCATAACTGACCACGAAGCACAACGCTCTCTGTCCTCCACATCCTCCGGCCGCTCCCTTGACAGGGAAGCACAAAACAATCCCATCATGTTTTGTATATTTATGGACGTGTATTATACTTTTAAACATAACGTTATTTTACTGCAATAACGTACAATAACACTGTGCGCCACACGACGACTAAATAGGTTCAGTGCGTGGCTTTAACCTCAGTAGGCCATTCCTGTACTTTGCCGGCTACCCCCGACGCGAACAAGAGACGAGCCAATACCGCCCTTCGCTTCTCAAGACAGCATGCAAAGTGTCAAAGCCTTCATCTTGAAGGACTTCATAGGAGTTCGGAGAGATCGGGATCGTATAGACCAGAGCATGAGGATCATCTGCGTCCGGTGCCAGTTCGCATGGAACGGCTCCCTCCGGCTCGATGAATTTTCCAACGTCACGGTTCACGATACCGTAATCGGAGTGCTGCACGAGCTTCCAGTCCGGTTCTTGCACACTAACAGGTCCCAAGATCAAGCGCGGGACATGCGACTCGACGGCTCTCGACCGTGGGCGATTCGCTGGGATGTGCGAAGAATCCGGCGGTGGCGAGACACGCGAAGAATCAAGCGACGAAGAGACACGTGACGAAGAGACACGCGAGGAATCAAGCGATGGCGAGACACTCGGCGAGTCTGGTCGGGATGGGGATGGAACAGCGGCGATCTCCGTACTACGCATACTGGCGTCCGAGGCGTCCGAAGCCTTGCGAGGCTGTTGACGAAGCGATGGTGGCTTCATGCGGTTGTAGCGATGCAGGCGGTGCTGAACGAAGCACGGCTTGTCGTCGTCCATCCCAGTAACTCCTCCCGCCCTTGAACGCGGTTCCGGTCCTCATGTCTTGCTTGATCCAACTGGCTCGAAAACACAGTGTTAAAATCGCCCAAAACAATGTGATTTGCATCATCCTCAAAAGTGTGAGGGAGGCCAGAGAAAAAAATTTGCTCGTTGACTTGGCTGGACTGGGGCATGTACCACATGAACGTAGGTAGTGACCGAGTCAACCGTACCACGCACCAATAAATACCGAGATAATAAATCTGGTGAGTTAATAAATCGGCACATGACGTCTTGGAGGCCTTGAACGGGACAGGTCGGCGTGAGTAGTAAACCCACACCAGCCTGTCCCGGGTAAGTGGTCATATTGTCTTGGACCAAAAACTGGAATTAAGCTGTGAGGCTTTCGTGAAGAAGATCTCCCGAAGAGGTTCACCGTTGGGCTCAAACAGCTCGGCGGGACATTGGACTTCATTGAAGTAGACGGTGCGCACTCGTGAGCAGTTGACCGACACCCTGAGTTGGCCTAATCAGGATTGGACGGGCACCGTGATTAACGAACCACCCGTAGATCGTGCGGTCCGCAGTGTCAATTGGGAGACGTTTCAAATCGACGTAATCCAGCTTTTCGTAGCTGGAGTAGCGCCGGATCGTAGCCTTGGTTCCGCAGATCGTGAGCTCGACGCCACCAAGGCGTTGAAGCGTCTGGTCCGAGGTACACACGAAGGAGATGCCGCGTGGAGTGGTATAGAAGTCGTGGAGATGAGACTTGGCGTCGCGCCATACCTGGGGTTGGCTGTCGGAGTCCAGCGACGCGAGGACGTCGTCCAGGCTGTGGCCAACCTCCACACGTCCTGCTGGAATCCACATTTGCGTACATTGCTTTGCCGCTACAGGCGTAGGGAGAGGCGCAAGCGCAGCAAATCGGCGGTCGATATCGGTCGTCTGATCATCGTCGAGCCGTTGTAAACTGGCTCGAAACAAGGAGCCGTCGGGCATGAGGCGTGGCGGCGGCGGCTGTAGTGGGTCTAACTTGACTCACTACTTTAGCTTACACGTTGCGCAACGTGTATGAAGAAGCGTAAATACTTAGTAATTACTTAGGTTAATTATATTTGAATACATAAATATGAAAAATAAGAAAGGATTCCAAGTGACTTAGATTAGGTAAAATGAGAACTGTATTGTTTGTAAATTGATCTTCCTCTAAAATCTGCTAAAAACTGTTTATCATCTATGAAAGGGTTGGCAGCGGCTGGCTGTCAGAGCCCCGCTAATATGCATGTCTCTGATTGGTAGAAAGATGCTGCTTTCTACCAATAGGATCTTTTGGTATGTGTGGACCACTCATTGTGGTGGCCCACTTCAATGTATCCATTGGTGTGTCTTACACCAATGTGAGGAAGTATCTAAAACCTTTAACAGATACTTATCTGTTAAACCATAAGCGGCAATTGCCATGCACAAGTGACAGTTGTCACTTGTGACCGTTGTCATGCACAAGTGACTGTTGTCACTTGTGTGTGTAACCCCGTTACACCATCCCCCGTTAAGCTTAGACGTGTCGGTCTCGACACGTCAATTAATATTGACTGCTTGTCAATCGTTTGTGCTGGGGATTTCCGTGCTCATCTGCAATGAGCACGATCAAGTTGAAGACCACCATTGCAACAGAGTGTAAACTCTCTGTTGCTGAGTACAATGCGCGGTAGCGCGAGGTGCGCCGCTACCACGGGGACAGACAACACAGTGTCTGTGTATGATTCTTCGATGTCGACCACGTCTATGCGTCGACATCTCTAAGCGAATTTCTGTTGCTTACCGTGATCGGGTAAGCAAGCGCCAAAGCACTTCGAGTCCTTCTCGATGTGGCAAGTATTAGCAACTCCACGCTGTTGCGGTGGAGGCTGGTGTCCGTGCGCCGTGCGCACTGTCCGTCCAGGTGGCGGTGCATATTAGCAACCGCGACCACAACATGTATACTATATGTATACCTGAAAGCTTCAATGGTCTCCGTGCTAATTGTCTAGCACGCGAGTCGTCAGGCGTTGTAGATTACTACAGCGCTCGCACTACCTTCTTGCTGGAAGTGCGTGTTGGGTTTCGTACTCCTTCACCATGTCCGGAACGTCTTCCATCAGGACGTTCCGTGGTTCCCACGTGTCGTGTTGGGGAGGGAAACCTCTCCAACGAATGCGAAAACAATCCGGACCTCGGATTGTTTTCCTATGATCAACAATTCGCTGGACTATCCAGCGAATTTCTCCGCGTGCGTCTCGCAGCGGTGGCGGAGGTGGTGGAAACACGCCCCGATGGTCAACGCCGTGTTGACCTTTCTCTCGTGTTGCTCCACGACCAAGTGACGGTCGTGGAGTACATTCAGAGCGTGGCGGTTGCCGCTCTGTTCCTTCGTGTCCCGGCTCTGGCGGTCTCCCAGACCGCCTTGAACGTGCCGGTCGGGCTGTAGGCCCGACTGTATTAACTGCTCCAGCGCGACTACGCGCTGGAGAGGAGGGTTTCCCCTGTCGAGTCTGTCTCTTCGGGTCAGAGGAGCCACTTGGCTCGTGCTGGAGGTATGGCTTTAACCGCCCGACATAAAATGTCGGGTGGAGCCGCATGCTAGACGATATGTCTAGCGTGTATGCGTTACCGTGGCGTGCCATCACCGTGAATGGCCCGATGAAGCGTGGGGCAAGCTTGCTTGCTCCGAAATCCGAAACTGCATGTTTGGGCAGGTTTTGAGTAGATAACAAAACCAATGAATTCACGTTGAATTCATTTGTGTTGCCCCTGCCAATATTATCGGCGTTCAGCTTCTGTTTATCCACAGAAGCTGCAATCGTGTCCTGGACAAACCGAATTACGGCTTGTCTTTTATTGATAAAGTCAATCGCATCCGAGCTGAACTCGTTCAGCTCGCTCTCCGCTAGAGGCCCGGCCTCTGCGTGGTTCTTCGCGGTGTCTGCGCCCTGCGCAGATGCGTGGTCCTTGTTCCTTGTGGAGTCTGTGTTCTGCACAGACTCGTTTTCTGGGGTCAGCGCAGTGCGCTGACCCTTGGTTCTTGCCTGCTGGTCTGCGCCCCGCGCAGACCTGGTTGTCTTGTTCCTTGTTGTCGCGGCTGACACTGTGCAGGTGTCATGGTTTTTGCGACTGCTGTATTGCAGTCGTAGATCCTCCCCCACTTAAAGTGGGAGCCACCACTCCGAGTAAACTCGGCAGACGGGGATGCCGCATGGCATTCACATAAAACGGTGTATGCCCGGTCGAGGCATGCACTGAGTTATTGATGGCAAACTCTGCCATCGATAAGCACTCGCTCCAGTATTGGAACGAGTGAGCGTAGCTCTTCAACATATCGACGAGCACGCGATTCACGCGCTCGGTTTGACCGTCCGTCTGCGGATGATCCGCAGTCGACATTGAAAGTTGGCTCCCAAGAAGTGTAAACACTTCTTGCCACAGGTGCGCTGTGAAGCGCGGGTCTCTGTCCGACACGATGTCGGACGGCATGCCATGGTGTTTGAACACCATGTCGACGAGCAGACGGGCCGTCTGCTTCGCGGTCACCTCTGCTGGCACCGCAGCAAGATGTACCATCTTGCTGAAACGGTCTACAAAGACCACAACACCGGTGTTCCCTCCGCTATCCGGGGGAAGACCAAAGATGAAGTCCAAAGACATGGACTTCCAACACTCCGACGGAGTCGGTAGTGATTGTAATGGAGCCTGCGCAAACGGCGCAGGCTTTACGCGTTGGCACACCTCGCAAGCACGGACGTACTTGCGCACCCACTTGTACTGGTGGTGCCAGTAGAAGTCACGCGTGAGAAGGACGTATGTTTTCTCACGTCCGAGATGTCCCGCAGACGGGGCATCATGATACTCGTACATGATCCTGAGTCGCAGGTCATGGTCATTTGGCACGACAACGTGATCCGCGTTGTCGTCGACTGCATTATAAAGAAGCAGTCCTTCGTGCACCCGATATCGGTGTGCACGCGCTCGAAGGTGCTTGGGCAGCTTCTGACGGGACTTGTCAGAAGGCGCTGTGCCATAGGCCAGCAAGAGCTTCGCGTCCGCGTCGTGCGCGTACGCGGCCTTCACGTCGTCCAACAGAGACGACGTGAGTGTGCTCGTTCGCATGACGTCAATGGCATTGATGTCAGCAGCTTCTGCATAATCCGGCCGACGTGATAACGAGTCGGCCACTACATTCAATCTTCCGGGTTTGTATTCGACCCGGAAGTTATACTCCGCAAAGAATGAGAGCCATCTCGCCATTCTTTGTGAAATGTGTGGCGACTTCACTGCGGTGCGCAGTGAAGCATGGTCGGTGTAGACCACAAATGGTCTACTTCCAAGTAGATACACTCGGAACTTTGCGAGTGCATATTTCATGGCAAGGAGTTCCTTGTCATGTACCGGATAATTACGCTCAGCTGCTTTCAGCTGACGCGACTGGTAGTAGACGACACGATCACGGCCCTCGTGATCGTGCTGCATCAACGCACATCGGATCGCGAAGTCGGATGCGTCACACACTACGTGGAATGGGCGATCTTGGTCAGCCACTGCCAAGATCGGTGCCTCAGTCAAGCCCCGCTTGACTGCATCGAATGCCTTTTGGCAATCGGGTGTCCAATTCCACACAGCTTCTTTCTTAAGAAGTTGTGACAGCGGGCGAATCTTGCCCGCATAGTCTTCCACGTACTTGCACAAGTACGTGGCCAAGCCAAGGAACTGCCTCAGTTCCTTGACACTTGAAGGTGTTGGCCATTCATTGATCACACTGACCTTTTCTGGGTCAGGGCGAACACCATTCTTCCCTACGAGACACCCGAGGACGGGTATCTCGCTCGCCCCGAAGATACACTTCTTCAGGTTCGCGTAGAGCTTATGCTTTCGCATAAGCTCAAGTAGCTTCCGGAGATGCACCCTGTGCATCTCTACGTCGGTCTTTCCGTCCACAGCCCGGCTGTGGATGCATACATCATCGAAGTAGCTCGGTGCGAAGTCGCGCACCGAGCGCAACAAGTGCGTCACGCACCTGTTGAAGGTCGCAGGGGCATTCTTAAGCCCCTGTGGCATTACTAGCAATTCCCAGAGCATGCCGCTTGGCGTGCTCACTGCCGTGAGAGGGATATCGCTCTCACGCATTAGGATTTGATAAAATCCGTCTCGCAAGTCGAGAGCACTGTAAACGGTGCTCCCGGCCATCGAATCGATGATAACATCTTTCGCGGTATCGGCGTTGCGCCGGTACCGTCGCATCGTTCAGCTTGTTGTGGCATGAACGATGCGCCATCCGCCCTGTGGCTTCTTGACACAGAACGTCGGAGCACTGTGCGGGGACTTTGATTCCCGCACTTGTCTGTTTACGACGACTTTCAAAGCAGTCGTCGATCGCTTTCATTTGCTCTCGCGGCAGTGGCCACTGCCGCGTGACACAGTACTTCGTGCCCGGCACGAGATCAATCTCGTGCTGAATGCCCTTATCCTGCGGAAGCTCCGCAGGAATCTCTTCCGGGAGTACGTCTTTGTACTCCCTCAACAATTCGTAATAGGGACTCGACTTCAGCGAGTCCCAACCTTGTTCCTCGAAGCGCTCTCGCTTGTCTTCGCACTGAGAGTGTCTTCACTCAGTGGTACTTCCCATGAAGAGCTGCCTCAGCTCTTCGCTCTCGCTCGCCGTTCTTTCGCTGTCCGAGAACGCAGACTTGCTCGATGCGTCCATCGTGCAAGTCGCGTGAAGCGCTTCCAGCTCATGGCTGGAAGCGAAGTCAACTCCGACGCCGTCGTCGGAGGACTAGCGAGTTCCATGTCACGATACTGGAATCCAGTATCGGTGCGCGTCAAGACGCTTAGCGTCTTGACATTCGGCGTCACCGCCGCAGTCTGCCCAGCAGACTGCTCTTGTTGCGTCTCGGTCCCGGACCGAGACTTGCGCAGCGTTTTCGCTTGCGCCGTCTTTGTTGTGCGGAGCCCGGCTCCGCACAGTTGTTCTTCTGGTCCAGGCCCGGCCGTGGACAGTCGTTCGCCGGCGGACCCTGTCCGCGGGCGCGCGGTATCAAGCCCGGCTTGACCGCATTTTCCTTCGTGCAGCCCGGCTGCACGGCAATGTGTCCTTCGCCGGCAGACCTGTCTGCGGGCGCGCGATATCAAGCCCGGCTTGATCGCATAGCGCTTCGTCAGGCAGCCCGGCTGCACGACAGCATGCAAATTGCGTCAGTGCGGTACGTTTGCAACCGTCCGCACTGTTTGCAGCGTCAACTCCCGGAGTTGACACGCCTTCGTCACCTCGACGCCATTCATTGGCGGAGCCCCTCATGACCGAGGGTTCGTCGACTCCCGTAGTCGACGCGTCGTCGTCGACCTGACCTCTTCGGGTCAGGGACTGTCCCTTGTACGCTTGAACGCGAGTGTTGGTTCCCGGAACCAACACATCTTTTTCTTCCGACGTCGGCAGCATTGCCGACGTTGGTCTCACTTGCGCGCGCCCTCGCGCACTTCTTGGGCACTCCGGGACAGCAGCATAAAGCGCTGTCTCGACTGGTGAGCCGCGCGCACCTGCTGGTGCGTGCGCTGCGGTAACAGGGCCATCGCTCTCTGTTCCGCTGTCGCGTCCGAAGCGCACGAGCGTGCGCTTCTTCCAGTCTATCACCGGATCATGCCGTGCAAGCCACGGCATGCCCATTACTACGTCGAACTTATCGTCTAGGTCCAGGACGATAAAGTGTTCGACAAACACTCGTTGTTTGTACGAGAAGTGCATGTTCACGACGCGCTTCTCGGTCGTCACGATGGCACCTGTTGCCAGTCGTACTTCCAGAAGACTTCGAGGTACCTTTACCTCCTCGAAGTCAAGACTCGGTAAACTCCGCAGTCGAACAAAGTTGTTCGACGCGCCCGAATCTACCAGAGCGCGAAGAGAGTCGCTCGCTCTCTTCGATGTTACCTTCAAGATGACTAGGTTCGGCCTGTCATCTTGCTTCTTGCAGCGAGATCTGGTCTCACTGGGGGCTGCAGTCCTCAGTGTCGCGTGCCCAATGTCGGCACGCGCGACTGCATTACCAGTAGGGCGCCCCGCGCCTACTGGATGTTCGCGTTTTTTTGTTGGTCCGCGACGATGCCTATCATCGCCACGACGGCCACCTCCAGGGAGCATGGGAGCTGTGCACTCCCGTGCAAAGTGACCGATCCTTCCGCAACGGAAGCATCGCACGTTACCTCCCTGCTGCTGGTAACCAGCAGTTGTTGCATTCGAGAGGTCCATTGGTTCTGGACCTCCCGGCCTCGCTACCGGGCGCGGTTGCGGCCTCGGCACGTTTACATGGAGTTTAGCCTGCCGCAGGCTAAACTCTTCTTGCATGGCAAGAGTGATCGCAGCTTCGAGAGTACTCGGGTACTGTCGGAAGAGATAGGTCTTCACAGGCCCATCTCTAAGCCCTTTCATGAACGTGACGACCTTGGTCGCCTCGTCATCGGTTAGTCACGATATTTGATACCAAATATCGTGCGCGCTGCGCGTAAGCATGGACGTCATGCTTACCCTGCTGAAGGTCGAGGAACTCCGCCCTCGACCGGAACTCGTTTGCGGGGGCTCAAACACTTGTTTGAGCTCCTCTTGAACACTTCGTACGTGCTGAAGCACGTAGGATCGGAGAGTCGGCGTCCATACGCCCAACTCCTTGCGCGTCCGCCAAGGCAGGACATGGCGAACGCGACCTTCGACAGCGGGTCGACGATGCGTCGAGCCGCTATGGCTGTGTCGAGCTCGACAAGCCATCGGAGGAGAGGCTCGCCCTCTCTTCCCACGTAATTGCTTACGCTCAACTTTAATGATTGAGCACGCGGTGTCGTCCCCGACGACGCCGTAACTGAGGAAGCAGCATCACGCTGCTCCTTCATGATGAACCCTAGAGCAACACCATAAAGTTCTGTCGGCGATAGCGTACGCAACATCGTAGTTATCGCCGCTTCTCCAATGACTGTTGACAGTCGTTGGAGGGCCTCCCACTCTGGATCTGACAGGTGGGGCAGTCCGCGCGTGCAACATGCGTTGCAGGCGTATTGGAGCTCTCCATGGGCACCTCCGTGCTCATGGGGTTCTCGGCTCCGCGTTCGTACACCCTGTACGAACGTCACGTAGTCGGTCGTTGGACGGAACCATCGGAGCTCACGGAAGAGTCCGATGTAGTAATCGCGCCTTTGATGCGTTTCCGCATCAAAGTGCAGCTCAGCAGCCACAGCGTCATCTTTGATGGCGCTGCATACGTACAGCGGCACCTCATTCGGAGGTACCGAGTTCAAACCGGTCCGCGATCTCGGACGCGGACGGCATCCATGGATCACGCGCTGCAGGCGCAGCGCGCGGAGAGCCTTGAGCTTTAACATCACGCGCTGCAGCAGCAGCGCGCGGAGTACTGAGAGCCCCAGCGGAAGCGAGTAGGGGTATCGCTCAGTACGCGAACGCTTCGAACTCGAAGCGTCCGATTCGTCCCCTTCACGCGGGCGAACGTTCTTGGCGTGAGGGTCGAGCGATTCGCTCGACACTGAGTCTTTACGCTTTGAGGGCGAGTCCTCCTCGCCCTCCATGTCTTCATCGTCGTCGTCGAAGTCGACGACGTCACCGTACTTCGCCTTCTGGCGTTCGAGTAGTCGTCGATGGAGAGATGACTCCCATCGACTTTGCGGACTTTCGAGGCGCGCTCATCGTTGAATGAGCGCGGATTTCTTCTCCAAACGCGGAGAATTGACGAATGGTCAATTCCAAAGATTGACGTGCGGGGACCCCGCGCGTCTAACCTTATGGGGGGATGGTGTAACGGTTACACGTACAAGTGGCTGCAAGCCACTTGTGAATTTAACAGATAGGTTATCTGTTAAACGTTTTGGATACTTCCTCACATTGGTGTAAGACACACCGATGGATACATTGAAGTGGACCACCACAGTGAGTGGTCCACATACCCAAAGATCCTATTGGTAGAAAGCAGCATCTTTCACCAATCAGAGACATGCATATTATGGGGCTCTGACAGCCAGCCGCCGTCAACCCTTCATAGATGATAAACAGTTTTAGCAGATTTTAGAGGAAGATCAATTTACAAACAATACAGTTCTCATTTTACCTTAAACTAGCTACTTGAGTCTTGTCTAAGTTAACTTATATTTGTGTATTCAAATATAATTAACCCAAGTAATTAAGTACTTACGCTTCCTCATACACGTTGCGCAACGTAAGCTAAAGTAGTGAGTCAAGTTAGACCCACTACACCTGGTAGCACTTTGCAGTCCGTCCAACGACCGATTGCTTGACGTTCGTACGCGGTGTACGAACGCGGAGCCGAGAACCACATGAGCACGGAGGTGCCCATGGAGAGCTCCAACACGCCTGCAACGCATGTTGCACGCGCTGACTGCCCCACCCGTCTGACCCAGATGGAGGCCTCCAACGACTGTCAACAGTCATTATAGCGGCGATAGCTACGATGCTGCGTACGCTATCGCCGACGGAGCAACATGGTGTTGCTCTGGGTTCATCATGAAGGAGCAGCGTGATGCTGCTTCTCAGTGACGGCGTCGTCAGGGACGACACCGCGTGCTCAACCATTAAAGTTGAGCGTAAGCAATTACGTGGGAAGAGAGGGCGAGCTCTCCGATGGCTTGTCGAACTCGACATACATAGCGGCTCGACGCATCGTCGACCCGCTGTCGAAGGTCGCGTTCGCCATGTCCTGCCTTGGCGGACGCGCAAGGAGTTGGGCGTATGGACGCCGACTCTCCGATCCTACGTGCTTCAGCACGTACGAAGTACCAGAGGAGCTCAAACAAGCGTTTGAGCCCCGCAAACGAGTTCCGGTCGAGGGCGGAGTTCTCGACCTTCAGCAGGGTAAGCATGACGTCCATGCTTACGCAGCGCGCACGATATTTGGTATCAAATATCGTGACTAACCCGATTGACGAGGCGACCAAGGTCGTCACGTTCATGAAAGGGCTTAGAGATGGGCCTGTGAAGACCTATTCTTCCGAGAGTACCCGAGTACTCGAAGCTGCGATCACTCTTGCCATGCAAGAAGAGTTTAGCCTGCGGCAGGCTAAACTCATGAACGTGCCGAGGCCGCAACCGCGCCCGGTATGAGGACGGGAGGTCCAAACCAATGGACCTCTCGAATGCAACAACTGCTGGTTACCAGCAGCAGGGAGGTAACGTGCGATGCTTCCGTTGCGGAAGGATCGGTCACTTTGCACGGGAGTGCACAGCCCCATGCCCCTGGAGGTGGTTGCCGGCGATGCTAGCACGCCGCGGACCAACAAAACGCGAATATCCAGTAGGCGCGGGCGCCCTACTGGTATTGCAGTCGCGCGTGCCGACATCGGGCACGCGACACTGAGGACTGCAGCCCCAGTGAGACCAGCTCACTGTAAGAAACAAGATGACAGGCCGAACCTAGTCATCTTGAGGTTTACCGAAGAGAGCGAGTGACTCTTCGAGCTTTGGTAGATTCAGGCGCGTCGAACAACTTTGTTCGACTGCAGTTTACCGAGACTTGACTTCGAGGAGGTAGATACACCTCGAAGTCTTCTGAGGTACGACTGGCAACAGGTGCCATCGAAGACCGAGAAGCGCGTCGAACGTGCGCTTCGTACAAACAACGAGTGTTTGTCGAACACTTTATCGTCCTGACCTGGACGATAAGTTCGACGTAATGGCATGCCGTGGCTTGCACGGCATGATCCGGTGATAGACTGGAAGAAGCGCACGCTCGTGCGCTTCGGACGCGACAGCGGAACAGAGAGCGATGGCCCCAGTTACCGCAGCGCGCACCAGCAGGTGCGCGGTTACCAGTCGAGACAGCGCTTTATGCTGCTGTCCCGAGTGCTCAAGAAGTGCGCGAGGGCGCGCACAGGAGACCACGTCGGCAATGCTGCCGACGTCGGAAGAAAAGATGTGTTGGTTCCGGGAACCAACACCCACGTTCAAGCGTGGTGACAGTCCCTGACCCGAAGCGGTCAGGTCGACGACGCGTCGGCTCCGGGAGCCGACGCACCCTCGGTCATGAGGGGTTCCGCCAATGAATGGCGTCGAGGTGATGAAGGCGTGTCAACTCCGGGAGTTGACGCTGCAAACAGTGCGGACGGTTGCAAACGTACCGCACTGACGCATTTCATGCTGTCGCAGCCGGGCTGCACGACGAAGCGCCATGCGATCAAGCCGGGCTTGATATCGCGCGCCCGCAGACAGGGTCTGCCGGCGAAGGATACCGTGCAGCCGGGCTGCACGAAGGAAATGCGGTCAAGCCGGCTTGATACTGCGCGCCCGCGGACAGGGTCCGCCGGCGAACGACCGTCCACGGCCGGGCCTGACCAGAAGACAACTGTGCGGAGCCGGGCTCCGCACAACAAGAAGACGGCGCAAGCGGAAAACGTTGCGCAAGTCTCGGTCCGGGACCGAGACGTAACAAGAGCAGTCTGTTGGCAGACTGCGGCGGTGACGCCGAATGTCAAGACGCTAAGCGTCTTGACGCGCACCGATACTGGATTCCAGTATCGTGACATGGAACTCGCTAGTCCTCCGACGACGGCGTCGGAGTTGACTTCGCTTCCAGCCATGAGCTGAAGTGCTTACGCGCGACTTGCACGATGGACGCATCGAGAAGTCTGCGTTCTTCGGACAGCGAAAGAACGGCGAGGAGAGCGAAGAGCTGAGGCAGCTCTTCATAAGTACCACTGAGAGTGAAGACACTAGTGCGAAGACGAAGCGAGAGCGCTTCGAGGAATAAGGTTGGGACTCGCCAGTCGAGTCCCTATTACGACTGTTGAGGGAGCAAAGACGTACTCCCGGAAGAGATTTCGCGGAGCTTCCGCAGGATAAGGGCATTCAGCACGAGATTGATCTCGTGCCGGGCACGAAGTAGCCAGTCACGCGGCAGTGGCCACTGCCGCGAGAGCAAGTGAAAGCGATCGACGACTTTGAAAGTCGTCGTAGCAGGACAAGTGCGGGAATCAAAGTCCCCGCACAGTGCTCCGACGTTCTGTGTCAAGAAGCCATAGGATGGCGCATCGTTCATGCCTACAACAAGCTGAATGATGCGACGGTACCGGCGCAGACGCCGATACCGCGAAAAGATGTTATCATCGATTCGATGGCCGGGAGCACCGTTTACAGTGCTCGACTTGCGAGATGGATTTTATCAGTTCCCAATGCGTGAGAGCGATATCCTCTCACGGCAGTGAGCACGCCAAGCGGCATGCTCTGGAATGGCTAGTAATGCCACAGGGGCTTAAGAATGCCCCTGCGACTTTCAACAGGTGCGTGACGTATTTGTTGCGCTCGGTGCGCGACTTCGCACCGAGCTACTTCGATGATGTATTCATCCACAGCCGGGCTGTGGACGGAAGACGACGTAGAGATGCACAGGGTGCATCTCCGAAGCTACTTGAGCTATGCGAAAGCATAAGCTCTACGCGAACCTGAAGAAGTGTATCTTCGGGCGAGCGAGATACCCGTCCTCGGGTGTCTCGTAGGAAGAATGGTGTTCGCCCCGACCCGGAAAAGGTCAGAGTGACAATGAATGGCCAACGCTCATGTCAAGGAACTGAGGCAGTTCCTTATTTGGCCACGTACTTGTGCAAGTACGTGGAGGATTATGCGGGCAAGATCCGCTCGCTGTCACAGCTTCAAGAAAGAAGCTGTGTGGAATTGGACACCCGATTGCCAGCAGAGCTGATGCAGTCAAGCGGGCTTGATTGAGGCGCCGATCTTGGCAGTGGCCGACCAAGATCGCCCATTTCACGTAGTGTGACGCATCCGATTTCGCGATCGGATGCTATGCAGCACGATCACGAGGGCCGTGATCGTGTCGTTCATTACCAATCGCGTCAGCTGAAGCCAGCTGAGCGCAATTATCCGGTGCATGACAAGGAACTCCTTGCCATGAAGTATGCACTCGCAAAGTTCCGAGTGTATTTGCTTGGAGTAGACCATTTGTGGTCTACACGACTATGCTTCACCGCGCACCGCAGTGAAGTCGCCATTACTTCACAAAGAATGGCGAGATGGCTCTCATTCTTTGCGGAGTATAACTTCCGGGTCGAATATAAACCCGGAAGATTGAATGTGGTGGCCGAAGCGTTATCACGTCGGCCGGACTATGCAGAAGCTGTTGACGTCAATGCCATTGACGCCATGCGATCGAGCAAACCCACATCATCTCTGTGGATGATGTGAAGGCCGCGTACGCGCACGACGCGGACGCGAAGCTCTTGCTGGCCTATGGCACAGCGCCTTCGACAAGTCCCGTCAGAAGCTGCCCAAGCATTCGAGCGCGTGCACCGCTTGTGCACGACGGACTGCTACTAACGTAGTCGACGACAACGCGGATCGCGTTGTCGTGCCAAATGACCATGACCTGCGACTCAGGATCATGTACGAGTATCATGATGCCCCGACTGCGGGATTTCGGACGTGAGAAGACTTACGTCCTTCACGCGCGACTTCTACCGGCACCACCAGTATAGTGGGTGCGCAAGTACATCCGTGCTTGCGAGGTATGCCACGCGTAAAGCCTGCGCCATTCGCGCAGGCTCCACCAATCACTACCGACCTGTCGGAGTGTTGGAAGTCCATGTCTTTGGATCTCATCTTGGTCTTCCCCGGATAGCGGAGGGAACACCGGTGTTGTGGTCTTTAGACCGTTTCAGCAAGATGGTACATCTTGCTGCGGTGCCAGCAGAGGTGACCGCGAAGCAGACGGCCCGTCTGTTCGTCGACATGGTGTTCAAACACTATGGCATGCCGTCCGACATTGTGTCGGACAGAGACCCGCGCTTCACAGCGCATCTGTGGCAAGAAGTGTTTACACTTTTGGGAGCCAGCTTTCCATGTCGACTGCGGATCATCCGCAGACGGACGGTCAAACCGAGCGCGTGAATCGCGTGCTCGTCGATATGTTGAAGAGCTACGCTCACTCGTTCCAATACTGGAGCGAGTGCTTATCGATGGCAGAGTTTGCCATCAATAACTCAGTGCATGCCTCGACCGGGCATACACCGTTCTACGTGAATGCCATGCGGCATCCACGTCTACCGAGTTTACTCGAGTGATGGCTCCCACTTTGTTGGAGGATCTACGACTGCAATACAGCAGCCGTAGAAACCGCTGACACTTGCACAGTGTCAGCTGCAACAATGGACAACACATGAGCGCAGGGCGCAGACTCCCCAACAACATGGCTAACGATCACGGTCTGCGCAGGGCGCAGACACCGCAAGAACCACGCAGAGGCCGGGCCTCTATGGAGAGCGAGCTGAATGACTTCAGCTCGGATGCAATCAGTTTCATCACCAAAAGACAAGCCGTGATTCGGTTTGTCCAAGACATAGCAGCTTCTGCTGATCAACAGAAGCTGAACGCAGACAATGCGGGCAGAGGCAACACAAATGAATTTAAAGTTGGTTCATTAGTTTTGTTAGCTACACAAAACCCGCCTAGACATGCAGTTTTGGATTTCGGAGCAAGCAAGCTTGCTCCGCGCTTCATCGGGCCGTTCACTGTGTTGGCACGGCACGGCACGCATACACGCTAGACATACCGTCTAGCATGCGCCCATCCGACCTTTACGTCGGACGGCTGAAGCCATACCTGCAGCACGAGCCATCTAGCTCGGTTGACCCGAAGCTCGGCAGGAGCCGAGGCAGAAGCGGAGGACTTGGCCTCGGCGACGAGCAACCTCTCCTCCAGCGCGCGGACGCGCTGGAGCAACCCCTTCATCTGGGTCCCCAGCTCGACCTGGATATTCGAGGCGGTCTGCGAGACCGCCGCGACTTGGGCCTTCTGGTTCGCCAGCTCCTGTTTCAGGGCGGCGAACTCAGCGCCCTGTAGACGCTCCACGACGGTCACCCGGTCGTGGAGAGGCATACCGATCAGCCCGGGCTGATCATACCCGGGCGTGTTCCCACCCCGCCACCGCCGATCCGTGACGCCCGCGGCCCAACCCGCTGGATTGTTGAGCGGATTGTTGACTATAGTATCCCGAAAACGAACCCTCAAGGGGCTCGTTTTCGTATTCGTTGGAGAGGATTTCCTCCCATCGAGATACATAGAGCCGCGGAACGTCTTGCTGGAGGACGTTCCGGAAATGGTGAGGGCGTACGAGAGCAGTACGCGCTGGCGCAGCGGGTAACACGAGCGCTGCGATCATCGCTAGCGCCCGAACCCTCACGTGCTAAGAACTTAGCACGGAGTTTTTGAGACTCTCGGGCACACGGAACGACGTGTACCTGTTCAGGTCGCGGTCGCTCAAGCGGACCGCGCCTGGAAGCACTTCGCACTGAAAGCCCTCGGGCACAGCGCACGGCACATTTGCTCTCAGCAGCAACATGAAGTTGCTCCAGCTTTCCACGCTTCGAGTACGTCTCGAAGCGATCACGCGCTTGCTTAATCCGATCACGGTAAGCACTCGGCCTCTTGTTGAAGTTCTCAACAAAGGCGTTCCAGCTTTGACAAAGTGCCTGCCATTCGGGCACTTTGCTGCGAGAAGAGGTCTTTGTTTTGGAAACCATCGGAGCTCATGAAAGAGTCCGATGTAGTATCGCGCCTTTGATGCGTTTCCGCATCAAAGTGCAGCTCGGCAGCCACAGCGTCATCTTGATGGCGCTGCATACGTACAGCGGCACCTCATTCGGAGGTACCGAGTTCCCAAACCGGTCCGCGATCTCGGACGCGGACGGCATCGTGCGCTGCAGGCGCAGCGCGGAGAGCCTTGAGTTTTGACATCACGCGCTGCAGCAGCGCGCGGAGTACTGAGAGCCCCAGCGAAGCGAGTGGGTATCGCTCAGTACGCGAACGCTTCGAACTCGAAGCGTCCGATTCGTCCCCTTCACGCGGGCGAACGTTCTTATGTGAGGGTCGAGCGATCTGCTCGACACTGAGTCTTTACGCTTTGAGGGCGAGTCCTCCTCGCCCTCCATGTCTTCATCGTCGTCGTCGAAGTCGACGACGTCACCGTACTTCGCCTTCTGGCGTTCGGTAGTCGTCGATGGAGAGATGACTCCCACCGACTTTGCGGACTTCTTGAGGCGCGCTCATCGTTGAATGAGCGCGGATTTCTTCTCCAAACGCGGAGAATTGACGAATGGTCAATTCCAAAGATTGACGCGGGGACCCCGCGCGTCTAACCTTATGGGGATGGTGTAACGGTTACACGTACAAGTGGCTGCAAGCCACTTGTGAATTTAACAGATAGGTTATCTGTTAAACGTTTTGGATACTTCCTCACATTGGTGTAAGACACACCGATGGATACATTGAAGTGGACCACCACAGTGAGTGGTCCACACACTAAAGATCCTATTGGTAGAAAGCAGCATCTTTCACCAATCAGACATGCATATTATGGGCTCTGACAGCCAGCCGCCGCCAACCCTTCATAGATGATAAACAGTTTTTAGCAGATTTTAGAGGAAGATCAATTTACAAACAATACAGTTCTCATTTTACCTTAAACTAGCTACTTGAGTCTTGTCTAAGTTAACTTATATTTGTGTATTCAAATATAATTAACCCAAGTAATTACTAAGTACTTACGCTTCCTCATACACGTTGCGCAACGTAAGCTAAAGTAGTGAGTCAAGTTAGACCCACTACACCTGGTAGCACTTTGTAGTCCGTCCAACGACCGATTGCTTGACGTTCGTACGCGGTGTACGAACGCGGAGCTGAGAACCACATGAGCACGGAGGTGCCCATGGAGAGTTCCAACACGCCTGCAACGCATGTTGCACGCGCTGACTGCCCCCACCTGTCTGACCCAGATGGAGGCCTCCAACGACCGTCAACAGTCATTATAGCGGCGATAGCTACAATGCTGCGTACGCTATCGCCGACGGAGCAACATGGTGTTGCTCTGGGTTCATCATGAAGGAGCAGCGTGATGCTGCTTCAGTGACGGCGTCGTCAGGGACGACACCGCGTGCTCAACCATTAAAGTTGAGCGTAAGCAATTACGTGGGAAGAGAGGGCGAGCTCTCCGATGGCTTGTCGAACTCGACACAGCCATAGCGGCTCGACGCATCGTCGACCCGCTGTCGAAGGTCGCGTTCGCCATGTCCCGCCTTGGCGGACGCGCAAGGAGTTGGGCGTATGGACGCCGACTCTCCGATCCTACGTGCTTCAGCACGAAGTGTTAAAGAGGAGCTCAAACAAGCGTTTGAGCCCCCGCAAACGAGTTCCGGTCGAGGGCGGAGTTCTCGACCTTCAGCAGGGTAAGCATGACGTCCATGCTACGCAGCGCGCACGATATTTGGCATCAAATATCGTGACTAACCCGATTGACGAGGCGACCAAGGTCGTCACGTTCATGAAAGGGCTTAGAGATGGGCCTGTGAAGACCTATTCTTCCGAGAGTACCCGAGTACTCGAAGCTGCGATCACTCTTGCCATGCAAGAAGAGTTTAGCCTGCGGCAGGCTAAACTCATGAACGTGCCGAGGCCGCAACCGCGCCCGGTAGCGAGGCCGGGAGGTCCAGAACCAATGGACCTCTCGAATGCAACAACTGCTGGTTACCAGCAGCAGGGAGGTAACGTGCGATGCTTCCGTTGCGGAAGGATCGGTCACTTTGCACGGGAGTGCACAGCCCCATGCCCCCTGGAGGTGGTCGTGGCGATGCTACCGCGGACCAACAAAACGCGAATATCCAGTAGGCGCGGGCGCCCTACTGGTATTGCAGTCGCGCGTGCCGACATCGGGCACGCGACACTGAGGACTGCAGCCCCAGTGAGACTCAGCTCAAGAAACAAGATGACAGGCCGAACCTAGTCATCTTGAGGTTTACTCGAAGAGAGCGAGTGACTCTTCGAGCTTTGGTAGATTCAGGCGCGTCGAACAACTTTGTTCGACTACGAAGCTCAGCCGAGACTTGACTTCGAGGAGGTAGATACACCTCGAAGTCTTGAGGTACGACTGGCAACAGGTGCCATCAGAAGACCGAGAAGCGCGTCGTGAACGTGCGCTTCTCGTACAAACAACGAGTGTTTGTCGAACACTTTATCGTCCTGGACCTGGACGATAAGTTCGACGTATGGGCATGCCGGCTTGCACGGCATGATCCGGTGATAGATCAAGAAGCGCACGCTCGTGCGCTTCGGACGACAGCGGAACAGAGAGCGATGGCCCCACGCAGCGCACGCACCAGCAGGTGCGCGCGGTTTCACCAGTCGAGACAGCGCTTTATGCCGCTGTCCCGGAGCTAGTGCGCGAGGGCGCGCATTGCGAGGACCACGTCGGCAATGCTGCCGACGTCGGAAGAAAGATGTGTTGGTTCCGGGAACCAACACCCACGTTCAAGCGTGGTGGACAGTCCCCGACCCGAAGCGGTCAGGTCGATAACGACGCGTCGGCTCCGGGAGCCGCCGCACCCTCGGTCATGAGGGGCTCCGCCAATGAATGGCGTCGAGGTGATGACGGCGTGTCAACACCGGGAGTTGACGCTGCAAACAGTGCGGACGGTTGCAAACGTAGCGCACTGACGCAATTTAGAGCTGTCGCAGCGGGCTGCCGACAGCGCCATGCGATCAAGCCGGGCTTGATATCGCGCGCCCGCAGACAGGGTCTGCCGGCGAAGGGACATTACCGTGCAGCCGGGCTGCACGAAGGAAATGCGGTCAAGCCGGGCTTGATACGCCCGCGGACAGGGTCCGCCGGCGAACGACCGTCCACGGCCGGGCCTGGACAGAAGAATAACTGTGCGGAGCCGGGCCCGCACAACAAGAAGACGGCGCAAGCGGAAAACGTTGCGCAAGTCTCGGTCCGGGACCGACGTAATAAGAGCAGTCTGTTGGCAGACTGCGGCGGTGACGCCGAATGTCAAGACGCTAAGCGTCTTGACGCGCACCGATACTGGATTCCAGTATCGTGACATGGAACTCGCTAGTCCTCCGACGACGGCGTCGGTGTTGACTTCGCTTCCAGCCATGAGCTGAAGCGTTACGCGCGACTTGCACGATGGACGCATCGAGAAGTCTGCGTTCTTCGGACAGCGAAAGAACGGCGAGTGAGAGCGAAGAGCTGAGGCAGCTCTTCATAAGTACCACTGAGAGTGAAGACACTCTCAGTGCGAAGACGAAGCGAGAGCGCTTCGAGGAATAAGGTTGGGACTCGCTGAAGTCGAGTCCCTATTACGAATTGTTGAGGGAGTACAAAGACGTACCCTGGAAGAGATTTCGCGGAGCTTCCGCAGGATAAGGGCATTCAGCACGAGATTGATCTCGTGCCGGGCACGAAGTATTGTGTCACGCGGCAGTGGCCACCGCCGCGAGAGCAAGTGAAAGCGATCGACGACTTCTTTGAAAGTCGTCGTAAAGTAGGACAAGTGCGGGAATCAAAGTCCCCGCACAGTGCTCCGACGTTCTGTGTCAAGAAGCCACAGGATGGCGCATCGTTCATGCCTACAACAAGCTGAATGATGCGACGGTACCGGCGCAGACGCCGATACCGCGAAAAGATGTTATCATCGATTCGATGGCCGGGAGCACCGTTTACAGTGCTCTCGACTTGCGAGATGGATTTTATCAAATTCTAATGCGTGAGAGCGATATCCTCTCACGGCAGTGAGCACGCCAAGCGGCATGCTCTGGAATGGCTAGTAATGCCACAGGGGCTTAAGAATGCCCCTGCGACTTTCAACAGGTGCGTGACGCTTGTTGCGCTCGGTGCGCGACTTCGCACCGAGCTACTTCGATGATGTATTCATCCACAGCCGGGCTGTGGACGGAAGACGACGTAGAGATGCACAGGGTGCATCTCCGAGTTACTTGAGCTTATGCGAAAGCATAAGCTCTACGCGAACCTGAAGAAGTGTATCTTCGGGGCGAGCGAGATACCCGTCCTCGGGTGTCTCGTAGGGAAGAATGGTGTTCGCCCTGACCCGGAAAAGGTCAGAGTGATCAATGAATGGCCAACGCCTTCATGTCAAGGAACTGAGGCAGTTCCTTGAGCTTGGCCACGTACTTGTGCAAGTACGTGGAGACTATGCGGGCAAGATCCGCTCGCTGTCACAGCTTCTTAAGAAAGAAGCTGTGTGGAATTGGACACCCGATTGCCAGCAGAGCTGATGCAGTCAAGCGGGCTTGACTGAGGCGCCGATCTTGGCAGTGGCCGACCAAGATCGCCCATTTCACGTAGTGTGACGCATCCGATTTCGCGATCGGATGCGCGTTATGCAGCACGATCACGAGGGCCGTGATCGTGTCGTCTACTAATCGCGTCAGCTGAAGCCAGCTGAGCGCAACTATCCGTGCATGACAAGGAACTCCTTGCCATGAAGTATGCACTCGCAAAGTTCCGAGTGTATTTGCTTGGAGTAGACCATTTGTGGTCTACACCGACCATGCTTCACTGCGCACCGCAGTGAAGTCGCCACATTTCACAAAGAATGGCGAGATGGCTCTCATTCTTTGCGGAGTATAACTTCCGGGTCGAATACAAACCCGGAAGATTGAACGTGGTGGCCGACGCGTTATCACGTCGGCCGGACTATGCAGAAGCTGTTGACGTCAATGCCATTGACGCCATGCGATCGAGCAAACCCACATCATCTCTGTTGGATGATGTGAAGGCCGCGTACGCGCACGACGCGGACGCGAAGCTCTTGCTGGCCTATGGCACAGCGCCTTCTGACAAGTCCCGTCAGAAGCTGCCCAAGCACTTCGAGCGCGTGCACACCGCTTTCGTGTGCACGACGGACTGCTACTCAATGTAGTCGACGACAACGCGGATCGCGTTGTCGTGCCAAATGACCATGACCTGCGACTCAGGATCATGTACGAGTATCATGATGCCCCGACTGCGGGATATCTCGGACGTGAGAAGACTTACGTCCTTCACGCGCGACTTCTACCGGCACCACCAGTATAGTGGGTGCGCAAGTACATCCGTGCTTGCGAGGTATGCTAACGCGTAAAGCCTGCGCCATTCGCGCAGGCTCCGTTATAATCACTACCGACCTGTCGGAGTGTTGGAAGTCCATGTCTTGGACTTCATCTTTGGTCTTCCCCGGACAGCGGAGGGAACACCGGTGTTGTGGTCTTTGTAGACCGTTTCAGCAAGATGGTACATCTTGCTGCGGTGCCAGCAGAGGTGACCGCGAAGCAGACGGCCCGTCTGCTCGTCGACATGGTGTTCAAACACCATGGCATGCCGTCCGACATCGTGTCGGACAGAGACCCGCGCTTCACAGCGCACCTGTGGCAAGAAGTGTTTACACTTCTTGGGAGCCAGCTTTCCATGTCGACTGCGGATCATCCGCAGACGGACGGTCAAACCGAGCGCGTGAATCGCGTGCTCGTCGATATGCTGAAGAGCTACGCTCACTCGTTCCAATACTGGAGCGAGTGCTTACCGATGGCAGAGTTTGCCATCAATAACTCAGTGCATGCCTCGACCGGGCATACACCGTTCTACGTGAATGCCATGCGGCATCCACGCCTACCGAGTTTACTCGGAGTGATGGCTCCCACTTTGCTGGAGGATCTACGACTGCAATACAGCAGCCGTAGAAACCGCTGACACTTGCACAGTGTCAGCTGCAACAATGGACAACATTACGAGTTGCGCAGGGCGCAGACTCCCCAACAACATGGTTAACGACCACGGGTCTGCGCAGGGCGCAGACACCGCAAGAACCACGCAGAGGCCGGGCCTCTATGGAGAGCGAGCTGAATGACTTCAGCTCGGATGCAATCAGTTTCATCACCAAAAGACAAGCCGTGATTCGGTTTGTCCAAGACATATAGCAGCTTCTGTTGATCAACAGAAGCTGAACGCAGACAATGCGGGCAGAGGCAACACAAATGAATTTAAAGTTGGTTCATTAGTTTTGTTAGCTACACAAAACCTGCCTAGACATGCAGTTTGATTTCGGAGCAAGCAAGCTTGCTCCGCGCTTCATCGGGCCGTTCACTGTGTTGGCACGGCACGGCAACGCATACACGCTAGACATACCGTCTAGCATGCGCCTCCATCCGACCTTTTACGTCGGACGGCTGAAGCCATACCTGCAGCACGAGCCATCTAGCTCGGCTGACCCGAAGCTCGGCAGGAGCCGAGGCAGAAGCGAAGACTTGGCCTCGGCGACGAGCAACCTCTCCTCCAGCGCGCGGACGCGCTGGAGCAACCCCTTCATCTGGGTCCCCAGCTCGACCTGGATATTCGAGGCGGTCTGCGAGACCGCCGCGACTTGGGCCTTCTGGTTCGCCAGCTCCTGTTTCAGGGCGGCGAACTCAGCGCCCTGCAGACGCTCCACGGCGGTCACCTGGTCGTGGAGAGGCGCATACTGATCAGCCCGGGGCTGATCATACCCGGGGCGTGTTCCCACCCCCGCCACCGCCGATCCGTGACGCCCGCGGCTCAACCCGCTGGATTGTTGAGCGGATTGTTGACTATAGTATCCCGAAAACGAACCCTCAAGGGGCTCGTTTTCGTATTCGTTGGAGAGGATTTCCTCCTATCGAGATACATAGAGCCGCGGAACGTCTTGCTGGAGGACGTTCCGGAAATGGTGAGGGCGTACGAGAGCAGTACGCGCTGGCGCAGCGGAGTAACACGAGCGCTGCGATCATCGCCAGCGCCCGAACCCTCACGTGCTAAGAACTTAGCACGGAGCTCTTTGAGACTCTCGGGCACACGGAACGACGTGTACCCGTTCAGGTCGCGGTCGCTCAAGCGAACCGCGCCTGGGAAGCACTTCGTGCACTGAAAACCCTCGGGCACAGCGCACGGCACGTTAGCCTCCTCTGCAGCAATGTGGAGTTGCTCCAACTTTCCACGCTTCGAGTACATCTCGAAGCGATCACGCGCTTGCTTAATCCGATCACGGTAAGCACTCGGCCTCTTGTTGAAGTTCTCAACAAAGGCGTTCCAGCTTTGACAAAGTGCCTGCCATTCGGGCACTTTGCTGCGAGAAGATGTCTGCTTTGAAACCATCGGAGCTCATGAAAGAGTCCGATGTAGTAATCGCGCCTTTGATGCGTTTCCGCATCAAAGTGCAGCTCGGCAGCCACAGCGTCATCTTTGATGGCGCTGCACACGTACAGCGGCACCTCATTCGGAGGTACCGAGTTCCCAAACCGGCCCGCGATCTCGGACGCGGACGGCATCCATGGATCACGCGCTGCAGGCGCAGCGCGCGGAGAGCCTTGAGCTTTGACATCACGCGCTGCAGCAGCAGCGCGCGGAGTACTGAGAGCCCCAGCGGAAGCGAGTAGGGGTATCGCTCTCAGTACGCGAACGCTTCGAACTCGAAGCGTCCGATTCGTCCCCTTCACGCGGGCGAACGTTCTTGGCGTGAGGGTCGAGCGATTCGCTCGACACTGAGTCTTTACGCTTTGAGGGCGAGTCCTCCTCGCCCTCCATGTCTTCATCGTCGTCGTCGAAGTCGACGACGTCACCGTACTTCGCCTTCTGGCGTTCGAGTAGTCGTCGATGGAGAGATGACTCCCATCGACTTTGCGGACTTTCGAGGCGCGCTCATCGTTGAATGAGCGCGGATTTCTTCTCCAAACGCGGAGAATTGACGAATGGTCAATTCCAAAGATTGACGTGCGGGGACCCCGCGCGTCTAACCTTATGGGGGGATGGTGTAACGGGGTTACACGTACAAGTGGCTGCAAGCCACTTGTGAATTTAACAGATAGGTTATCTGTTAAACGTTTTGGATATCACATTGGTGTAAGACATACCGATGGATATTGAAGTGGACCATCACAGTGAGTGGTCCACACATACTAAAGATCCTATTGGTAGAAAGCAGCATCTTTCATCAGACATGATATAGCTGTTCAACCTTATAGATGATAAACAGAGGAAGATCAATTTACAAACAATACAGTTCTCATTTTACCTTAAACTAGCTACTTGGAGTCTTGTCTAAGTTAACTTATATTTGTGTATTCAAATATAATTAACCTAAGTAATTACTAAGTACTTACGCTTCCTCATACACGTTGCGCAACGTGTAAGCTAAAGTAGTGAGTCAAGTTAGACCCACTACACCAAGTGACTTAGATTAGGTAAAATGAGAACTGTATTGTTTGTAAATTGATCTTCCTCTAAAATCTGCTAAAAACTGTTTATCATCTATGAAAGGGTTGGCAGCGGCTGGCTGTCAGAGCCCCGCTAATATGTATACCTGATTGGTAGAAAGATGCTGCTTTCTACCAATAGGATCTTTTGGTATGTGTGGACCACTCATTGTGGTGGCCCACTTCAATGTATCCATTGGCGTGTCTTACACCAATGTGAGGAAGTATCTAAAACCTTTAACAGATATGTCTGTTAAACCATAAGCGGCAATTGCCATGCACAAGTGACAGTTGTCACTTGTGACCGTTGTCATGCACAAGTGACTGTTGTCACTTGTGTGTGTAACCTCGTTACAGCGGCTTCCTGCGGTTAGCGGGATGCTGCGGGGCCTGCCTAGGAGGCGCATGGTCTCGGGGTGTCGGATCCATGGCGGTCGATGCGAATGAAACGAACGAGCTGCGATGCAATAGCCATGCTGACGGACTGCAGACCGCACTTCGCGCGACACACATCAAGGTGGGATCGCTCCAGAGCAGGAACGGCGTGTGGCGGACGCGTTTCGGAGAAAAACGTTGAGGCAACACGACTTGGATTTTGACCGGGTCGATGTACACTCCAGGCGCGAAGATCATCAGGAACAAGTCGCAGATGGCGCTGTGGAGAGCGGCGTCTTGGCGTGGCTTCTCGGGGGGGCGTTAACGACCGATAGTTCTCAGATAAGGATCGATCGCCCGCCTTGTATAGTAGTGACCGGCGCCCTCCTCTGGAGCTGGGTTATTTGCATTAAAAGATGTTGCAGGGTACTGAACCTTGGTACACTGTACCAGTTCCGAGGTACCCGAACCGTTTAACCGAACCGGTCTAATACGACCACACGTTGATTAGACGAGTAGATTGATTGAACGAGTAGTGTAGAATGATGGTTGATTAGACGCACTAGTTGATAGGACGCATGGCCGCGTGTCTTTAGCACTAGCCTAGGGTGTAAGCTCCACCAATCCAATCACTTCTGAATTTCGATTCAACCCCCCAAGTGACCTTCCTCGCCTCGCCCCAAGCCTCGGCGGTGTCAACGACCAAGTCTCCAAGTGTAAGACCCAACTACGACCTTCTTCAGGTTATGAGCCCAAGCACCATGTCGTCTGTCCAAGACACCAAGATCTCCATCGACAAGTTCAACGGCGACAACTACGCCACGTGGAACCGCTACATGCGTGGCGTGTTCCTGACCAAGTCGGTGTGGAGCGTCGTGAACCGCGAGACGAAACCAAGCTTCGTGGACACGAGGGCCAAGGACGACTACGTCAAGTCGAGCAACATCGCGTTCGGCCTGATGTTGCTCCACATGGATGCTGACTATCATCATGTGGTCGACGACTGCGAGGAAGCGTGGGTGGCCTGGACGCGACTGCGTTCGCTGTCCGGGGGGTCGCAGAAGGCTGGACGCATCTACCCGAAGCGCCAGCTCTTCAGCATGGAGATGGCAGAAGGCGGCAATGTGCTTCATCATTGCAATGAAGTCCTCAACATCAGCGCCAAGCTCAGCAACATCGGCGCCAAGATGGAGGATGAAGACGTGGCGATCTGCTTGCTCAGGAGTCTGCCCAAGAGTTTCGAGAACGTCGTTCTCAACTTGGAGATGAGCAACGCAGAGCTGCGCACTCAAGATGTGATCAAGGTGCTCACGAATGAGCACATCAAGCGGCAGGGCGAGAAGACGGCTCAGGTGAAGATTGAAGATGCTGCGAGGGCCTTCAATGCCGAGCGTGAAAGTCGCCACTGCACGTACTGCGGAAAATCGGGGCACGTCATGGAAAAGTGCTGGACCAAGCAGAAGGAGGAGAATCGAGGTGCACGACGTGGCCGGTCTGGTCGCGGTGCGAACAACGTCCAGTGGCGTGACGACAGCGATGACGACTGCGTCGCGTTCGCGGTCTCTATGGAGTGTGGAGTCTCCAGGACCAACAAGTTTCAAGGCTCATGGGCGATCGACAGTGGTGCCACGCACCACATCTGCAACGACAAGGCCAAGTTTGTCGACATCAAGGTGTGCGACGAAGGTGAACTCACGGTCGCCAACGGCAACACGGCCAAGATCATGGGAGTCGGGACGGTCATGCAGCGGGTCACTTTGCCCAACGGCAAGGAGCGTGACATCCGCATTCAAGATGCACTGTACGTGCCAAGCATGAACAAGAACCTGCTCTCGGTACCGCAGATCAACCGAAGCGGACAGTTCAAGGTGGTGTTTGATGGTGCTGAAATGCACACCGCACAGAAGAAGTCGAAGAAAATCGTGGCTTCCGCGGACCTGATCGACGGGCTCTTCTGGCTCCGAGTCCCAAGCTGCGCTGCGAATTCGGTGTCCAAGGCGTCGGTCAACGCGGTGGATCTTCATGCGCGTTTGGGTCACGCGCCGAATGACGTTCTTCGGAAGATGGTCTCAAGTGGCATGGTGACGGGTGCGAAAATGCCGACGTCGTCGAAGAAGTCAAGCCAATGTCGTGGGTGCCAACAAGGGAAAATGGTGCAAAAGCCCTTCCCAAGCAACCCGAACAAGCGCAAGTACAAGCCGTTCGAGTTCCTCCACTTCGACATCTGCGGGCCCATGGAAGAAGAGTCGCTGGGTGGCAGCCGTTACCTGCTGCTCATCACGGACGAAGCCAGCGGCTGCATGTCGGGATTCTGTCTGCGAGCCAGGTCGGAGAGCGAAGGCTGCTTGCGTCGATTCATCACCAAGGTGGAGAAGCAATTCGATGCCAGGGTGGAGTTCGTGCGCCATGATGGGGCCAAGGAGTTCGCGACCAATTCGCTCTTGGCGTACTACGAAGACCACGGCATCGAAGTGCAGCCCACGGTTCGGTATGCGCACCAAACGAACGCGACGGCTGAACGTGCCAACCGAACCATCGTGACCATCGGCCGCAGCATGCTGCACTACGCTGGATTGGACAAGACCTTCTGGGCGGAAGCAGCGATGACGGCGATCTACATCAAGAATCGTCTGCCGTCACCCAAGTCGCCCGACAAAACGCCGTTCGAGATCGTCTACAAGTCCAAGCCCAACGTCAAGCACATGCGGATCTTCGGGTGCAAGGCCTACGTTTTGACGCCGAAGGAGAAGCGACTCAAGTGGGACCCGAAAGCTCGTGAAGGAATTTTCATGGGTTACGAGGAGCGTTCCAAGGCGTATCGAGTTTATGACATCGAGGCGGGGCAGGTGGTGATTTCTCGCGATGTCACATTCGATGAGTCCAGCTTCGACGACTCCAAGGCTGCGGATGGTGAAGAAGTCAACCGACTCACCGACGTTTTCGACGACATGCAAGTCTCCGACGACTCCGGCACAAGAGTATTCACGCAGGCGGGGAAGCGCAAATCGCGTCCGGACAACCAAGATCGCGACAATGTTCGGCGTCCTCGTCGCAGTGCTGGACTCGAAGAAGCAAGTGCGCCTGGACGCACGGAAGAAGAAGAGCAACGTGAATCTACGGCGGCACAAGAAGAAAATCGGAAGAAAACGATGAAGACGGCTCGACCCCACCCATGTTCGGGCGTGCAAGTGCGAATGCTGTGGAAGCAAGTGACAGCGCGGAGCCGAAGACGTTTCAAGAAGCTGTGAACGGACCAGACCAAGTCCAGTGGCGCAAGGCAATTCGCGCCGAACTCAAGTCAATGCGGCTGCGAGGTGTTTTCCGCGCCGCCAAACTGCCCAACAACCAGCGCGCAGTCGGTACCAAGTGGGTGTTCAAGATCAAGCGCAACGCGGACGGATCGATCGAGAAGTTCAAGGCTCGGCTCGTCGCGAAAGGCTTCGTGCAGAAGTATGGCATCGACTACACCGAGACGTTTTCGCCCGTGGTCAAGTACGTCACGCTGCGAATGATCATTGCGGTTGCCAAGTACTTCGGATGGCCGATGGACCAGCTCGACGTGGTGACTGCGTTCCTGTACGGCTTGATGAAGGAGAAGGTGTTCTGCAGCGTGCCTGAAGGCGTGGAACTGGACGACGGTTTCGACTGCGTGGAACTGCTCAAGGCGATTTACGGACTCAAGCAAGCTTCGCGGGTTTGGAACGAGACCTTCGACGAGTACGTGCGCTCCATCGGTTTTCGCGTGTCAAGCTACGACCCATGCCTCTACATCAAGGTCGTCGACGGCGAATGCGTTCTGCTGCTGGTTTACGTGGACGACGTCTTGGTGACCGGAAGTTCAGCTGATATGATCGCGGAAGCCAAGCGCCAACTCAAGTCGCGGTTCGAGATGACCGACAGTGGCAAGTGTTCCTTCATCCTTGGGATCGAGGTGGTCGACAACGTGGATGGCAGTGTTACGCTGAGCCAAGCTCGCTACATCAACGACATCCTGGAGCGCTTCGGCATGCAAGACTGCAAACCCGCTGCAAGTCCAGTCGACATCAGCATGAAGCTAGTTTCAAGCGACGCCATGACCAAGTTGGACGCGCCATTTCGCGAGGCTGTCGGTGCACTCATGCACTTGATGACATCGACTCGCCCGGACATTGCGTTCGCAGTTGGCTACGTGTCACGCTTCATGGAGAACCCGCAAGTCGAGCACTGGATCGCGGTCAAGCGCATCTTCCGCTACCTTCAAGGGACCAAGTCGCACGGAATCTGCTTTTCGCCGGGCAAGGACATCGACTTTCAAGGTTACTCGGATGCCGACTGGGCTGGTGATCTTAGTGATCGCAAGTCTATGTCGGGCTACCTGTTCCAAGTCGCCGGCGGACCGATCTCGTGGGGTTCCAAGAAGCAGTCAAGTGTGTCGCTCTCGACAAGCGAGGCTGAGTACATCGCACTGAGTTTGGCGATTCAAGAAGGCAAGTGGGTGCACAAGCTGCTGTGCGAGATCCTGGTTGCTGCAGGCGGAGTCACGCCCGAATTGAAGTTTTTCGAAGACAACCAGTCGTGCATCAAGATGACCAAGAACCCCGTCAAGCATGGCCGCGCCAAGCACATCGACATCAAGTACCATCCCATCCGCGACGAAGTCAAGCGCGGCGAAGTGATCGTCGAGTACTGCGAGACTGCCACCATGCTGGCCGACATCATGACCAAGGGACTTGCCGGACCACGCCACAAGGACTTGACGGCTGCGCTCGGCGTCCACGCGTGTTCGCATTGAGGGGGCGTGTTGCAGGGTACTGAACCTTGGTACACTGTACCAGTTCCGAGGTACCCGAACCGTTTAACCGAACCGGTCCAATACGACCACACGTTGATTAGACGAGTAGGTTGATTGGACGAGCAGTGTAGAATGATGGTTGATTAGACGCACTAGTTGATAGGACGCATGGCCGCGTGTCTTTAGCACTAGCCTAGGGTGTAAGCTCCAACAATCCAATCACTTCTGAATTTCGATTCAACCCCCCAAGTGACCTTCCTCGCCTCGCCCCAAGCCTCGGCGGTGTCAACGACCAAGTCAACCAGTGCAAGATCCAACTACGACCTTCTTCACGAAGTAGTCGCATTTTCATCGTTCAGTCGAAACGCTCAATCTTACCCATCGTATCGTGGTCTCCTGTGTCATCTTTGACGAATTGTTTGATTCCACCTAAAACAGCGACTGTCTCCTTGTTTTGAAGGATCTTCGCGAAACATAAGCGAGCGTTGATATTGATAGCTGCTTAGATAGTCGCCTTCTTCCAGAAGGTAAGACCCATTTGCCATGAGTTTGGATCGTGAGAAGCCATTCTAAATTATCGTAGTTATCCCTTTGAGCTACATGACTCGGTATGTACATGACTTGTATGTCCTGTTTATCATTATACCACTCGTGAATGTCTTTTAATCGAATCGACGAGTCTTTTCCTTAGCCTTCTTTCTTATAAGAGGGCCTTAGGTGAGATGAAACCTGTTTCAGGATCACAATATAGTTCTTTCAGTAGATCTTCCATAGTTTTGCTCAATATGAAAAGATCTCAACGTTCTCCTAAGCTGATCTTAAATCGAAAGAGGCGACGTAGATATGCCATCAGGGCCTACCTGTAGCTTATCGTAATAATAGTTCATAGCTGTTTTCGTTTGACTACACGTCATCATTGAGTGTTAGTTCCTTGAATCGATATGCGGTCCTTCATAACGGATTTAAACTTATCAGGGGTTAGTTCCTTAATATTTTGCGATCTTTGAATGCCCTTAGCGGATAGTTTGAAATATACCTTTCCATCGATGACCCACTTATCCTTTCAACCTTACACTCATTACCAGGGACGTAGCAGACGTCGGTTTTGCTCGATAAACTAATCATAGCATTACCACAATACTCCTCCTTGAACAAACCAGGGGTTCTTCGATCGAAATCCGCATTCTTCTCGCTATCATCCCTCGGGAGCCATTCCTACTTATGCTCGTTGAAATGATCAATGGGGTCGGGTTCGATGAGTGATGGGAATGGGGTCTCATGCAATCATAATATAATTGAAGGATACGTAGCTTAGCGAGCTGATAGATGACGATAGATAGATGTATCGGCCTTTTGAGCTTAAGGCGACGTTTGTCCTCGCTGAGTCCAACCGTTCCATCCGTGAACTCAGTCAGGTTGTTATGAGTGAAGTGCTCGATCGCCTTGTTAATAACTTTTGGATCAGATTCATAGCTTACTTCCATATGTTTACTCATATCGATTCCAGAGGACGAAAGCTGCGTTTTCCAACCAACTTCATCATATCAGCGATCATAGCGTTGCTTTTATCACCATCATCCCCTCTACGCACATCAGAAACTTGCTCCATGAATCATTTGAACGGACGATGACTATGAGCCTTGATGAAGCTATATACATTTTGTAAGCCATGATTTAGATACCACTTGAGTAGAGGTGGTTAGATTAAAAGTTTCTCACCAAAGTAGCTTCCAATGAGCTTTCGCCCAACCTTAGCCTTGTATTTCCCACGCGACCCATCGAGGTCTTACATATTCTGACCAATTATCTCAGCTGTGGGTTTGATCTCAACATTCTTGAAATGGGGGTCATTTCACTGAAATACTCTTTCAGGTGCTTTGGAGTCTCGATACTACCTTCGAGGAAACCAAAGATCTTATCGTTATTGATGTCATCTATGATACCATCATAAACTTCGATAGTGGTTAGTCGCCCACAAGGCATCTCATTGCCAAGACACGACAGACAGAGGGCATTAACATCGTAGCCGGTGATTTTCTTACAAAGCTTGCCATCGCGAATGGCCGTCTTGTTGCGCTTCGCGTAGCCATTGAAGATGACTGATGGACCACTGGCGATATGGACTTTCATCTTACGATAGATATCGGACTGCTCATTGAGAATACTAATCGATTGCATTGAATTCGATCAGCTTCTTGTATATGAAAGCCTTCACGTTCCGTTTCCTCGTCTTGCTTGACATAGCCTAAGTATCGATGTTCAGGGAGGTTGAATGCTTCAGCTGGCTCCTTAGCCTGGAAAATGAGCTTGATCATCTCATACATAACCTTTTCACTCAAACCTGGTAGACACACACACCGTCAAGGAACATATCGAGATCGAAACGCTCGAATAGCTCACGTTGTGCCTTGATAGCCCGCCTTGGTGAATGGAACGACGTCTAGGTTATTGTACCAAATGAACAGGTCCTTGATTGACTTCATTCCATAGCGCTGCCGAAAACCTCGTACGCGAGCATACGCTTCATCCTTGATATGCTGCTTACGAAGTTTGCAGTAGAAAGCGTGGCCGCCATGATGAACTGGGCAGAGGAAGTGGACAAGAATTTCGCAATATCCCTATTTTCATGTTTTGTGTGTGCTACAAAGCGTATTCCAGCTGAATTGATCGTCGAAACATGTTCGCTCACGTATATGACAATAGCAAGGTCGATGAAGAGGCTGATAAGCTTAGAAAACAGCAGTCCAAGAAAAATAGACCATAGAGTTATTTGAACTGCCTAAGCCAAGGCAGGTGGTAAGCTTGGCTGATTCTATCACCCTCTGAGAAATAGTCTTCCTCAAGCTGGCTGCGCTTAACATTAGATTGTCTTGACTCCCATGTAGCCCTTGTTGATGAATCTGAGATTGTCTTGACTCTCCCATGTAGGCTCGTCGTATCACGTCCACTTGACACGCACGATATTTCAGCTTGCGTGATGATATTTTATTGTGCTCTAAGATTCGCTCAGCATCACAGGTCTGTCCGCTTTCGAATGGTGCGTCAGTCTTCTGAGTATTGAATAGTTTGATCTCATTCGGACTCTTGTAGAGCGCATGGCCGTTTTCCATCGAATCTGAATTCTATAACCATCGAGACCGACGACCTCATAGCCGGTTTTGCTCCATCGCGTGTTATCTTATCAAATACACCTTTAGAGAGACGATATAGTACTGTAGTACCTACTCTTCTATCATTCTCCATACGTTCGGCTAATTCTCGATCCAGATCTTTGCATCTGACTGTACTTTTAAAAGTAAAGGTCGTTTGAGCACTTGATGTCAGAATGCAAAGTGATTGATTTAGGTCCTTAGTTCGCGAACTGCTTGCTACCTCTAAGCCTACTGGATATTCCTGTTGAATACACTCTACTGGATTCCTAACTGGATAGAAGGTCTTCAGCCAATCAGCGAGTGCCACGTAGATGCCCATCCTGTACCCACAATCTTGTACCCACGCGTCCCATCATCAGCGTCCTGTAATCCTCGTCCCATCATCACACGAATGATGGCGGCACCACTGAGTGAAGGTCACACCGGTACCTTACTGGTACACCGCAGCTGGTCGAGGCGATCCCTTGACAACATTCCCACGCGACTCGACGTCGGCTGCGCCTTGGATCCCCAGCTGGTGTCGCAGAACTTCGAACTGCACAGAAGTGATTGCCTTCGTCATGATGTCGGCCAGCATGTCCTTCGTCGAGCAGTACTTCAACACCACCTGACCGTCTTCCACCTTCTCACGCACGAAGTGGTAGCGAATGTCGATGTGCTTGGTGCGCTTGTGGAACTCCGGGTTCTTGGCCAACGCGATGGAGCCTTGGTTGTCCTCGTAGATCTTGATTGCTTCATCGCTTGCCATTTCGCCGAGCTCGCGCAGAAACACCTTGAGCCACACCGCCTCCTGCGTCGCCTCTGACAGCGCCATGTACTCCGCCTCTGTAGATGACAGCGCCACCGTCCGCTGCTTCTTGCTCCTCCAGCTGATGCACCCGCCGTTCATCATGAACGCGTAGCCGCTTGTACTTCTTCTCGATTCGATGTCACCAGCCCAGTCTGCGTCCGAGTAGCCACACACAACTCCGCAGCCGTCACCCTTCGAGAACTCGATGCCATGCGTGGGCGTGGCTTGCAGATACCGGAGCACACGCTTGAGGGCTTGCCAGTGCGTGGGACACGGGTCGGCGGCGAACTGACTTAGCACGCCTACTGCAGCAGCCAGGTCCGGACGCGTCGCCACCATCAGGTACATCAACGCGCCGACAGCACTCCGATACGGCACGTTCTTCATCGTGTCTTCATGCTTGCAGCCACCCTCGCACATGTTCTTGGTCAACTTAAGTCCTGGATCCTGCGGCGTCTTCACGGGTTTGCTGTCCTGCATGCCGAACTTGCTCAGGATCGACTTGAGAAACTTGGTCTGCCGCATCGTCACCTTGCCGGACTCCAAGTCGTTCTTGATCTCCATGCCGAGGAAGTACGTAAGCTCGCCGAGGTCTGTCATTTCGAACCGTTTGCTGAGTGCGCGCTTGGTCGACTCCATCAGCTCGTCGTCGTTGCTGGCCAGGATCAGGTCGTCCACGTAGATGACCACGAAGATCATGCTGTGTCCGTCGCGTTTCACGTAGACGCAATGGTCGGACTCGCACTTGGTGAACCCCAGCTTCAGCATGAACTCGTCGATGGTCTTGTTCCACATGCGCGGCGACTGCTTCAACCCGTACAATGACTGCTTCAGCTTGCACACGTAGTCCGGGTGGTCTTCATCGACGTAGCCGTCCGGTTGCACCATGTAGATCTCTTCGTCCAAGCCGCCATTCAGGAACGCCGTCTTCACATCCATCTGATGCAGCTTGAGACCATACTTGGCGGCCAAACTCAGCACGGCCCGGATCGACGTGAACTTGGCCACTGGAGCGAAGGTCTCGTCGTAGTCGATGCCGTACTTCTGCGAGAACCCCTTGGCCACCAGACGCGCCTTGAACCGTTCGACCTCTCCAGCCTGGTTCTCCTTCACGCGAAACACCCATCTGTTGCCGATGGCCTTGCGTCCCTTCGGCAGTGAAGAAGGTCGTACTGGGAACTTGCACTTGTTGGTCTTGGTCGTTGACACCGCCGAGGCTTGGGGCGAGGCGAGGAAGGTCACTTGGGGGGTTGAATCGAAATTCAGAAGTGATTGGATTGTTGGAGCTTACACCCTAGGCTAGTGCTAAAGACACGCGGCCGTGCGTCCTATCAACTAGTGCGTCTAATCAACCATCATTCTACACTACTCGTCCAATCAACCTACTCGTCTAATCAACGTGTGGTCGTATTGGACCGGTTCGGTTAACCGGTTCGGGTACCTCGGAACTGGTACAGTGTACCAAGGTTCAGTACCCTGCAACACGCCCCCTCAATGCGAACACGCGTGAACGCCGAGCGCAGCCGTCAAGTCCTTGTGGCGTGGTCCGGCAAGTCCCTTGGTCATGATGTCGGCCAGCATGGTGGCAGTCTCGCAGTACTCGACGATCACTTCGCCGCGCTTGACTTCGTCGCGAATGTGATGGTACTTGATGTCGATGTGCTTGGCGCGACCATGGTTGACGGGGTTCTTGGTCATCTTGATGCACGACTGGTTGTCTTCGAAAAACTTCAATTCGGGCGTGACTCCGCCTGCAGCAACCAGGATCTCGCACAGCAGCTTGTGCACCCACTTGCCTTCTTGAATCGCCAAACTCAGTGCGATGTACTCGGCCTCGCTTGTCGAGAGTGACACACTTGACTGCTTCTTCGAACCCCACGAGATCGGTCCACCGGCGACTTGGAACAGGTAGCCCGACGTAGACTTGCGATCACTAAGATCACCAGCCCAGTCGGCATCCGAGTAACCTTGAAAGTCGATGTCCTTGCCCGGCGAGAAGCGGAGTCCGTGCGACTTGGTCCCTTGAAGGTAGCGGAAGATGCGCTTGACCGCAATCCAGTGCTCGACTTGCGGGTTCTCCATGAAGCGTGACACGTAGCCGACAGCGAACGCAATGTCCGGGCGAGTCGATGTCATCAAGTGCATGAGTGCACCGACAGCCTCGCGAAATGGCGCGTCCAACTTGGTCATGGCGTCGCTTGAGACCAGCTTCATGCTGATGTCGACCGGACTTGCAGCGGGTTTGCAGTCTTGCATGCCGAAGCGCTCCAGGATGTCGTTGATGTAGCGAGCTTGGCTGAGCGTAACACTGCCATCCGCGTTGTCGACCACCTCGATCCCGAGGATGAAGGAACACTTGCCACTGTCGGTCATCTCGAACCGCGACTTGAGTTGGCGCTTGGCTTCCGCGATCAGATCAGCTGAACTTCCGGTCACCAAGACGTCGTCCACGTAGACCAGCAGCAGAACGCATTCGCCGTCGACGACCTTGATGTAGAGACATGGGTCGTAGCTTGAGACGCGAAAACCAATGGAGCGCACGTACTCATCGAAGGTCTCGTTCCATACGCGCGAAGCTTGCTTGAGCCCGTAAATCGCCTTGAGCAGTTCCACGCAGTCGAAACCGTCGTCCAGTTCCACGCCTTCAGGCACGCTGCAGAACACCTTCTCCTTCATCAAGCCGTACAGGAACGCAGTCACCACGTCGAGCTGGTCCATCGGCCATCCGAAGTACTTGGCCACCGCAATGATCATTCGCAGTGTGACGTACTTGACCACGGGCGAAAACGTCTCGGTGTAGTCGATGCCGTACTTCTGCACGAAGCCTTTCGCGACGAGCCGAGCCTTGAACTTCTCGATCGATCCGTCCGCGTTGCGCTTGATCTTGAACACCCACTTGGTACCGACTGCGCGCTGGTTGTTGGGCAGTTTGGCGGCGCGGAAAACACCTCGCAGCCGCATCGACTTGAGTTCGGCGCGAATTGCCTTGCGCCACTGGACTTGGTCTGGTCCGTTCACAGCTTCTTGAAACGTCTTCGGCTCCGCGCTGTCACTTGCTTCCACAGCATTCGCACTTGCACGCCAGAACATGGGTGGGGTCGAGCCGTCTTCATCGTCTTCTTCCGATTTTTCTTCTTGCGTCGCCGTAGATTCACGTTGGTCTTCATCTTCCGAGCGTCCAGGCGCACTTGCTTCTTCGAGTCCAGCACTGCGACGAGGACGCCGAACATTGTCGCGATCTTGGTTGTCCGGACGCGATTTGCGCTTCCCCGCCTGCGTGAACACCCTTGTGCCGGAGTCGTCGGAGACTTGCATGTCGTCGAAAACGTCGGTAAGTCGGTTGACTTCTTCACCCTCAGCAGCCTTGGAGTCGTCGAAGCTTGACTCATCGAATGTGACATCGCGAGAGATGACCACCTGCCCCGCCTCGATGTCATAAACTCGATACGCCTTGGAACGCTCCTCGTAACCCATGAAAATTCCTTCACGAGCTTTCGGGTCCCACTTGAGTCGCTTCTCCTTCGGCGTCAAAACGTAGGCCTTGCACCCGAAGATCCGCATGTGCTTGACGTTGGGCTTGGACTTGTAGACGATCTCGAACGGAGTTTTGTCGGGCGACTTGGGTGACGGCAGACGATTCTTGATGTAGATCGCCGTCATCGCTGCTTCCGCCCAGAACGTCTTGTCCAACCCAGCGTAGTGCAGCATGCTGCGGCCGATGGTCACGATGGTTCGGTTGGCGCGTTCAGCCGTCGCGTTCGTTTGGTGCGCATACCGAACCGTGGGCTGCACTTCGATGCCGTGGTCTTCGTAGTACGCCAAGAGCGAATTGGTCGCGAACTCCTTGGCTCCGTCATGGCGCACGAACTTCACCCTGGCATCGAATTGCTTCTCCACCTTGGTGATGAATCGGCGCAAGCAGCCTTCGCTCTCCGACCTGGCTCGCAGACAGAATCCCGACATGCAGCCACTGGCTTCGTCCGTGATCAGCAACAGGTAGCGGCTGCCACCCAGCGACTCTTCCTCCATGGGCCCGCAGATGTCGAAGTGGAGGAACTCGAACGGCATGTACTTGCGCTTGTTCGGGTTGCTTGGGAAGGGCTTTTGCACCATTTTCCCTTGTTGGCACCCACGACATTGGCTTGACTTCTTCGACGATGTCGGCATTTTCGCACCCGTCACCATGCCACTTGAGACCATCTTCCGAAGAACGTCATTCGGCGCGTGACCCAAACGCGCATGAAGATCCACCGCGTTGACCGACGCCTTGGACACCGAATTCGCAGCGCAGCTTGGGACTCGGAGCCAGTAGAGGCCGTCGATCAGGTCCGCGGAAGCCACGATTTTCTTCGACTTCTTCTGTGCGATGTGCATTTCAGCACCATCAAACACCACCTTGAACAGTCCGCTTCGGTTGATCTGCGGCACCGAAAGCAGGTTCTTGTTCATGCTTGGCACGTAAAGTGCATCTTGAATGCGGATGTCGCGCTCCTTGCCGTTGGGCAAAGTGACCCGCTGCACCACCGTCCCGACTCCCATGATCTTGGCCGTGTTGCCGTTGGCGACCGTGAGTTCACCTTCGTCGCACACCTTGATGTCGACAAACTTGGCCTTGTCGTTGCAGATGTGGTGCGTGGCACCACTGTCGATCGCCCATGAGCCTTGAAACTTGTTGGTCCTGGAGACTCCACACTCCATAGAGACCGCGAACGCGACGCAGTCGTCATCGCTGTCGTCACGCCACTGGACGTTGTTCGCACCGCGACCAGACCGGCCACGTCGTGCACCTCGATTCTCTTCCTTCTGCTTGGTCCAGCACTTTTCCACGACGTGCCCCGATTTTCCGCAGTACGTGCAGTGGCGACTTTCACGCTCGGCATTGAAGGCCCTCGCAGCGTCTTCAATCTTCACCTGAGCCGTCTTCTCGCCCTGCCGCTTGATGTGCTCATTCGTGAGCACCTTGATCACATCTTGAGTGCGCAGCTCTGCGTTGCTCATCTCCAAGTTGAGAACGACGTTCTCGAAACTCTTGGGCAGACTCCTGAGCAAGCAGATCGCCACGTCTTCATCCTCCATCTTGGCGCCGATGTTGCTGAGCTTGGCGCTGATGTTGAGGACTTCATTGCAATGATGAAGCACATTGCCGCCTTCTGCCATCTCCATGCTGAAGAGCTGGCGCTTCAGGTAGATGCGTCCAGCCTTCTGCGACCCCCCGTAGAGCGAACGCAGTCGCGTCCAGGCCACCCACGCTTCCTCGCAGTCGTCGACCACATGATGGTAGTCAGCATCCATGTGGAGCAACATCAGGCCGAACGCGATGTTGCTCGACTTGACGTAGTCGTCCTTGGCCCTCGTGTCCGCGAAGCTTGGTTTCGTCTCGCGGTTCACGACGCTCCACACCGACTTGGTCAGGAACACGCCACGCATGTAGCGGTTCCACGTGGCGTAGTTATCGCCGTTGAACTTGTCGATGGAGATCTTGGTGTCTTGGACAGAGGACATGGTGCTTGGGCTCATAACCTGAAGAAGGTCGTACTGGGAACTTGCACTTGTTGGTCTTGGTCGTTGACACCGCCGAGGCTTGGGGCGAGGCGAGGAAGGTCACTTGGGGGGGTTGAATCGAAATTCAGAAGTGATTGGATTGTTGGAGCTTACACCCTAGGCTAGTGCTAAAGACACGCGGCCGTGCGTCCTATCAACTAGTGCGTCTAATCAACCATCATTCTACACTGTTCGTCCAATCAACCTACTCGTCTAATCAACGTGTGGTCGTATTGGACCGGTTCGGTTAACCGGTTCGGGTACCTCGGACCTGGTACAGTGTACCAAGGTTCAGTACCCTGCAACAGGCAGTGGCACCACTTCCCACGTCTTGTTCTTGAGCAGCGAGTCGTACTCCGAGTCGCATGCTTCCTTCCACTTGGCTGCGTCGCTGGATTCCATCGCCGACTTGAACGTAGTCGGCATCTCTCCCACTGAATCCACGACGTACGCAGCCTCAAAATCTTGACTCTCTTGGGCCGCCGCAGACATCTCATCCAGCGTCGAACGTCCATTCTGCGGCGCATATCGCTTGGCCCTCGGCACCTCCACGGCTTCTTCTAGTGACTGCGTCCGCGGGTGTCGCTTGCTGCCGGGTTCGAAGTCTTCATTCCGCGCAGCCTCATCCTCACTGCCGTCCTCATCCGATTCGGACGGAGTCTCTTCATCCGTGGCATCTTCATTATCTTCATCTGGAAGACCAATTACCACCTCCTTCGTAGCATACTTGCGTCTCCCACCGTCGAAGACGTCTTCCATGAACTGCGCGTCGCGACTCACCAACACGCGACCGCTCTCGATCTCTTCAAACCGATACGCTTTCTCGTGCTCCGAGTACCCCAGGAACCGGCAACGCACCGACCGGGCGTCAAACTTGGACCGCTTCGCCTTCGGGACCAGCACGTACGCGTGGCAACCAAACACCTTGAGGTTCGCCAGCAGTGGCTTCTTTCCCGTCCAAACTTGGTGCGGCGACTTGTCGTGGCTAATGGCGCGTGTCGGACACCGGTTCCGGAGGAACGTGGCTGTCACCACCGCTTCACCCCAGTAACCCTTCGACAACCCGGCATGCTCCAACATGCAGCGCGCACACTCCACCAACGTCCGGTTCATCCGTTCCGCCACGCCGTTCAGCTGTGGCGTGTACGGCGGCGTGAACTTCTGCACGATACCACGGTCGCTGCAGAACTTGGCCATCTCGCGCGAAGTGTACTCGCCACCGTTGTCGCTCCGGAGCGTTTTCACACGCTTGCCGGTCTGCGTTTCAGCCAACGCAACGAACTCAGCGAACTTGGCGGCCACCTCCGACTTGTTCCGCATCAAGTACACCACACAGAAGTGCGACTTGTCGTCGATGAACGTGACGAAGTAGCGCTTGCCACCAAACGTAGACGTCTGCATGGGGCCGCACACATCGCTGTGAACCACTTCCAGCACTTGCTTCGCACGGTTTGGAGACGACTTCATGTAGCTCACTCGCGTTTGTTTGCCGAGTGAGCATCCGTCGCACAGCTCCCACTGCTTTACCGACGTCATGTTGATGCCAGAGCCGTAGCCCTTCTTGACGATGGCGTCTAGACCGCCATGGCCAATGTGACCAAGTCGAAGGTGCCAGAGGTACGACGTGGTGTCCCCTTTGCGATCCTTCGAGCTTGCCACATTGGCCTCGTCAGGCATCACCGGTGTCATGCTCAGCTTGAACAGCCCTTTGCCTTCGCGAGCGCCGAGCTTCCACTTGAGACCCTTCGTCTCCGTGAAGCACCCGTCGCTCTCGAACGTCACAGGCCCGACGTCCTTGGTGAATCTGCCGACGGAGAACAGGTTGCGCGACAACTTGGGAATGTGCCACACATTCGTGAGCACACCCTTCTTGACGCCGCGCGGGGTCTGCATCTTCATCACGATGTCGCCTCTCCCGATCGCTTGCACCACACCGTCGTCCGCGAGATGCACGTCCACCGGCGAGATCTTCTTGTAGTTCCTCATGAACTTCTTGGAACTGGTCATGTGCTGCGTCGCACCCGAGTCGACCAGCCACACCTCATTCGACTTGGTGGTGTTGCTCCCACCACCAACCGAGAAGAGGAAGTCGCCAGAGTCGTCCTCACTCTGCGCGACGTTCGCTCGCTGCGGCCTCTGCCGCTCCGCGTTCTCGCGGATTCGCACAGGACACTTGGCGATCCAATGTCCTTGCTCCCCACAGTAGTGGCAGGCGCTGGCCTTGTTGGCGGTCGCCTGCCGTCCCTTGCGCTTGCCGTTGTCGCTTGTCATGAACGCTTGGCCTTGACCGTGCGCGGCTCCGTCGACGCCGCCACCTTGCTCCTTGCGCTTCATGTCCTCATGCAGCAGCCGAGCCGTCACGAGTTCCCACGACAGCGAGTCGGCTCTCGACTCCAACGCCGTGATGAGGAACTGGTACGACTCGCTGAGACTCCCAAGAAGCGTGATCACCAAGTCATCCTCGCTGACCGGAGCGCCCACTGCGTCGAGCTGCTCCGCCAGAGTCTTGATCTTGTTGATGTGCTCCAGCACATCATCACCTTCCGCCATCATCGTCGTGAAGAAACGTCGACGAAGGAAGAGCTTGTTGGCCAAACTCTTCTTCTCGAAGTGTCCTTCCAGTCTTGACCATGCATCGTACGCATCCTTCGCCGACCGGACCAGCGGCAGCTGCGAGTCCTCCATCGCGAGACAGATGATCGCCAGCGCCTTGCGAGACTTCCTCTTGAACGTCGTTTGGTCCAGCGTAGTGGCGCAGTGCTCCAGCTTGATCTCTCCACTTGTCACTTCCCACAGGTCTCGTTCCTCGAGCACCATCGCCATCTTGAACTTCCACGTGTGGAAGTTGGTTCCGTCGAACTTGTTGATGCGAGAGGTCGTGGTCGAGGCGGCGTCCATGGCGAAAGCGTAGTCGGAGTCTTCAGCAGGGAAAACGGGGCTTGGGCTCATAACCAAAAGGAAGGTCGTTTGAGCACTTGATGTCAGAATGCAAAGTGATTGATTTAGGTCCTTAGTTCGCGAACTGCTTGCTACCTCTAAGCCTACTGGATATTCCTGCTGGATACACTCTACTGGATTCCTAACTGGATAGAAGGTCCTTCAGCCAATCAGCGAGTGCCACGTAGATGCCCATCCTGTACCCACAATCTTGTACCCACGCGTCCCATCATCAGCGTCCCGTAATCCTCGTCCCATGATCAGCGTCCCGTAATCCTCGTCCCATCATCACACGAATGATGGCGGCACCACTGAGTGAAGGTCACACCGGTACCTTACTGGTACACCGCAGCTGGTCGAGGCGATCCCTTGACAACAGATATAGCCTAAGCATCGATGTTCAGGGAGGTTGAATGCTTCAGCTGGCTTCTTAGCCTGGAAAATGAGCTTGATCATCTCATACATAACCTTTTCACTCAAACCTGGTAGACACACACACCGTCAAGGAACATATCGAGATCGAAACGCTCGAATAGCTCACGTTGTGCCTTGATAGCCCGCCTTGGTGAATGGAACGACGTCTAGGTTATTGTACCAAATGAACAGGTCCTTGATTGACTTCATTCCATAGCGCTGCCGAAAACCTCGTACGCGAGCATACGCTTCATCCTTGATATGCTGCTTACGAAGTTTGCAGTAGAAAGCGTGGCCGCCATGATGAACTGGGCAGAGGAAGTGGACAAGAATTTCGCAATATCCCTATTTTCATGTTTTGTGTGTGCTACAAAGCGTATTCCAGCTGAATTGATCGTCGAAACATGTTCGCTCACGTATATGACAATAGCAAGGTCGATGAAGAGGCTGATAAGCTTCGAAAACAGCAGTCCAAGAAAAATAGACCATAGAGTTATTTGAACTGCCTAAGCCAAGGCAGGTGGTAAGCTTGGCTGATTCTATTACCCTCTGAGAAATAGTCTTCCTCAAGCTGGCTGCGCTCAACATTAGATTGTCTTGACTCCCATGTAGGCCTTGTTGATGAATCTGAGATTGTCTTGACTCTCCCATGTAGGCTCGTCGTATCACGTCCACTTGACACGCACGATATTTCAGCTTGCGTGATGATATTTTATTGTGCTCTAAGATTCGCTCAGCATCACAGGTCTGTCCGCTTTCGAATGGTGCGTCAGTCTTCTGAGTATTGAATAGTTTGATCTCATTCGGACTCTTGTAGAGCGCATGGCCGTTTTCCATCGAATCTGAATTCTATAACCATCGAGACCGACGATCTCATAGCCGGTTTCGCTCCATCGCGTGTTATCTTATCAAATACACCTTTAGAGAGACGATATAGTACTGTAGTACCTACTCTTCTATCATTCTCCATACGTTCGGCTAATTCTCGATCATGGTCCAGATCTTTGCATCTGACTGTACTTTTGACTTGAATAAGTGTCATCTTGATGGCGGTGTGATAAATGTTGTTGTAGTTAGATATTAAGCTTGCGAAAACCCTTTCTATCAAGGGTCGATTCATGCGAAGTAGTCGCATTTTCATCGTTCAGTCGAAACGCTCAATCTTACCCATCGTATCGTGGTCTCCTGTGTCATCTTTGACGAATTGTTTGATTCCACCTAAAACAGCGACTGTCTCCTTGTTTTGAAGGATCTTCGCGAAACATAAGCGAGCGTTGATATTGATAGCTGCTTAGATAGTCGCCTTCTTCCAGAAGGTAAGACCCATTTGCCATGAGTTTGGATCGTGAGAAGCCATTCTAAATTATCGTAGTTATCCCTTTGAGCTACATGACTCGGTATGTACATGACCTGTATGTCCTGTTTATCATTATACCACTCGTGAATGTCTTTTAATCGAATCGACGAGTCTTTTCCTTAGCCTTCTTTCTTATAAGAGGGCCTTAGGTGAGATGAAACCTGTTTCAGGATCACAATATAGTTCTTTCAGTAGATCTTCCATAGTTTTGCTCAATATGAAAAGATCTCAACGTTCTCCTAAGCTGATCTTAAATCGAAAGAGGCGACGTAGATATGCCATCAGGGCCTACCTGTAGCTTATCGTAATAATAGTTCATAGCTGTTTTCGTTTGACTATGCGTCATCATTGAGTGTTGGTTCCTTGAATCGATATGCGGTCCTTCATAACGGATTTAAAATTATCAGGGTTAGTTCCTTAATATTTTGCGATCTTTGAATGCCCTTAGCGGATAGTTTGAAATATACCTTTCCATCGATGACCCACTTATCCTTTTCAACCTTACACTCATTACCAGGGACGTAGCAGACGTCGGTTTTGCTCGATAAACTAATCATAGCATTACCACAATACTCTTCCTTGAACAAACCAGGGGTTCTTCGATCGAAATCCGCATTCTTCTCGCTATCATCCCTCGGGAGCCATTCCTACTTATGCTCGTTGAAATGATCAATGGGGTCGGGTTCGATGAGTGATGGGAATGGGGTCTCATGCAATCATAATATAATTGAAGGATACGTAGCTTAGCGAGCTGATAGATGACGATAGATAGATGTATCGGCCTTTTGAGCTTAAGGCGACGTTTGTCCTCGCTGAGTCCATCCGTGAACTCAGTCAGGTTGTTATGAGTGAAGTGCTCGATCGCCTTGTTAATAACTTTTGGATCAGATTCATAGCTTACTTCCATATGTTTACTCATATCGATTCCAGAGGACGAAAGCTGCGTTTTCCAACCAACTTCATCATATCAGCGATCATAGCGTTGCTTTTATCACCATCATCCCCTCTACGCACATCAGAAACTTGCTCCATGAATCATTTGAACGGACGATGACTATGAGCCTTGATGAAGCTATATACATTTTGTAAGCCATGATTTAGATACCACTTGAGTAGAGGTGGTTAGATTAAAAGTTTCTCACCAAAGTAGCTTCCAATGAGCTTTCGCCCAACCTTAGCCTTGTATTTCCCACGCGACCCATCGAGGTCTTACATATTCTGACCAATTATCTCAGCTGTGGGTTTGATCTCAACATTCTTGAAATGGGGGTCATTTCACTGAAATACTCTTTCAGGTGCTTTGGAGTCTCGATACTACCTTCGAGGAAACCAAAGATCTTATCGTTATTGATGTCATCTATGATACCATCATAAACTTCGATAGTGGTTAGTCGCCCACAAGGCATCTCATTGCCAAGACACGACAGACAGAGGGCATTAACATCGTAGCCGGTGATTTTCTTACAAAGCTTGCCATCGCGAATGGCCGTCTTGTTGCGCTTCGCGTAGCCATTGAAGATGACTGATGGACCACTGGCGATATGGACTTTCATCTTACGATAGATATCGGACTGCTCATTGAGAATACTAATCGATTGCATTGAATTCGATCAGCTTCTTGTATATGAAAGCCTTCACGTTCCTTTTCCTCGTCTTGCTTGATATAGCCTAAGTATCGATGTTCAGGAGGTTGAATGCTTCAGCTGGCTTCTTAGCCTGGAAAATGAGCTTGATCATCTCATACATAACCTTTTCACTCAAACCTGGTAGACACACACACCGTCAAGGAACATATCGAGATCGAAACGCTCGAATAGCTCACGTTGTGCCTTGATAGCCCGCCTTGGTGAATGGAACGACGTCTAGGTTATTGTACCAAATGAACAGGTCCTTGATTGACTTCATTCCATAGCGCTGCCGAAAACCTCGTACGCGAGCATACGCTTCATCCTTGATATGCTGCTTACGAAGTTTGCAGTAGAAAGCGTGGCCGCCATGATGAACTGGGCAGAGGAAGTGGACAAGAATTTCGCAATATCCCTATTTTCATGTTTTGTGTGTGCTACAAAGCGTATTCCAGCTGAATTGATCGTCGAAACATGTTCGCTCACGTATATGACAATAGCAAGGTCGATGAAGAGGCTGATAAGCTTCGAAAACAGCAGTCCAAGAAAAATAGACCATAGAGTTATTTGAACTGCCTAAGCCAAGGCAGGTGGTAAGCTTGGCTGATTCTATTACCCTCTGAGAAATAGTCTTCCTCAAGCTGGCTGCGCTCAACATTAGATTGTCTTGACTCCCATGTAGGCCTTGTTGATGAATCTGAGATTGTCTTGACTCTCCCATGTAGGCTCGTCGTATCACGTCCACTTGACACGCACGATATTTCAGCTTGCGTGATGATATTTTATTGTGCTCTAAGATTCGCTCAGCATCACAGGTCTGTCCGCTTTCGAATGGTGCGTCAGTCTTCTGAGTATTGAATAGTTTGATCTCATTCGGACTCTTGTAGAGCGCATGGCCGTTTTCCATCGAATCTGAATTCTATAACCATCGAGACCGACGATCTCATAGCCGGTTTCGCTCCATCGCGTGTTATCTTATCAAATACACCTTTAGAGAGACGATATAGTACTGTAGTACCTACTCTTCTATCATTCTCCATACGTTCGGCTAATTCTCGATCATGGTCCAGATCTTTGCATCTGACTGTACTTTTGACTTGAATAAGTGTCATCTTGATGGCGGTGTGATAAATGTTGTTGTAGTTAGATATTAAGCTTGCGAAAACCCTTTCTGTCAAGGGTCGATTCATGCGAAGTAGTCGCATTTTCATCGTTCAGTCGAAACGCTCAATCTTACCCATCGTATCGTGGTCTCCTGTGTCATCTTTGACGAATTGTTTGATTCCACCTAAAACAGCGACTGTCTCCTTGTTTTGAAGGATCTTCGCGAAACATAAGCGAGCGTTGATATTGATAGCTGCTTAGATAGTCGCCTTCTTCCAGAAGGTAAGACCCATTTGCCATGAGTTTGGATCGTGAGAAGCCATTCTAAATTATCGTAGTTATCCCTTTGAGCTACATGACTCGGTATGTACATGACCTGTATGTCCTGTTTATCATTATACCACTCGTGAATGTCTTTTAATCGAATCGACGAGTCTTTTCCTTAGCCTTCTTTCTTATAAGAGGGCCTTAGGTGAGATGAAACCTGTTTCAGGATCACAATATAGTTCTTTCAGTAGATCTTCCATAGTTTTGCTCAATATGAAAAGATCTCAACGTTCTCCTAAGCTGATCTTAAATCGAAAGAGGCGACGTAGATATGCCATCAGGGCCTACCTGTAGCTTATCGTAATAATAGTTCATAGCTGTTTTCGTTTGACTATACGTCATCATTGAGTGTTGGTTCCTTGAATCGATATGCGGTCCTTCATAACGGATTTAAACTTATCAGGGGTTAGTTCCTTAATATTTTGCGATCTTTGAATGCCCTTAGCGGATAGTTTGAAATATACCTTTCCATCGATGACCCACTTATCCTTTTCAACCTTACACTCATTACCAGGGACGTAGCAGACGTCGGTTTTGCTCGATAAACTAATCATAGCATTACCACAATACTCCTCCTTGAACAAACCAGGGGTTCTTCGATCGAAATCCGCATTCTTCTCGCTATCATCCCTCGGGAGCCATTCCTACTTATGCTCGTTGAAATGATCAATGGGGTCGGGTTCGATGAGTGATGGGAATGGGGTCTCATGCAATCATAATATAATTGAAGGATACGTAGCTTAGCGAGCTGATAGATGACGATAGATAGATGTATCGGCCTTTTGAGCTTAAGGCGACGTTTGTCCTCGCTGAGTCCATCCGTGAACTCAGTCAGGTTGTTATGAGTGAAGTGCTCGATCGCCTTGTTAATAACTTTTGGATCAGATTCATAGCTTACTTCCATATGTTTACTCATATCGATTCCAGAGGACGAAAGCTGCGTTTTCCAACCAACTTCATCATATCAGCGATCATAGCGTTGCTTTTATCACCATCATCCCTCTACGCACATCAGAAACTTGCTCCATGAATCATTTGAACGGACGATGACTATGAGCCTTGATGAAGCTATATACATTTTGTAAGCCATGATTTAGATACCACTTGAGTAGAGGTGGTTAGATTAAAAGTTTCTCACCAAAGTAGCTTCCAATGAGCTTTCGCCCAACCTTAGCCTTGTATTTCCCACGCGACCCATCGAGGTCTTACATATTCTGACCAATTATCTCAGCTGTGGGTTTGATCTCAACATTCTTGAAATGGGGGTCATTTCACTGAAATACTCTTTCAGGTGCTTTGGAGTCTCGATACTACCTTCGAGGAAACCAAAGATCTTATCGTTATTGATGTCATCTATGATACCATCATAAACTTCGATAGTGGTTAGTCGCCCACAAGGCATCTCATTGCCAAGACACGACAGACAGAGGGCATTAACATCGTAGCCGGTGATTTTCTTACAAAGCTTGCCATCGCGAATGGCCGTCTTGTTGCGCTTCGCGTAGCCATTGAAGATGACTGATGGACCACTGGCGATATGGACTTTCATCTTACGATAGATATCGGACTGCTCATTGAGAATACTAATCGATTGCATTGAATTCGATCAGCTTCTTGTATATGAAAGCCTTCACGTTCCTTTTCCTCGTCTTGCTTGATATAGCCTAAGTATCGATGTTCAGGGAGGTTGAATGCTTCAGCTGGCTTCTTAGCCTGGAAAATGAGCTTGATCATCTCATACATAACCTTTTCACTCAAACCTGGTAGACACACACACCGTCAAGGAACATATCGAGATCGAAACGCTCGAATAGCTCACGTTGTGCCTTGATAGCCCGCCTTGGTGAATGGAACGACGTCTAGGTTATTGTACCAAATGAACAGGTCCTTGATTGACTTCATTCCATAGCGCTGCCGAAAACCTCGTACGCGAGCATACGCTTCATCCTTGATATGCTGCTTACGAAGTTTGCAGTAGAAAGCGTGGCCGCCATGATGAACTGGGCAGAGGAAGTGGACAAGAATTTCGCAATATCCCTATTTTCATGTTTTGTGTGTGCTACAAAGCGTATTCCAGCTGAATTGATCGTCGAAACATGTTCGCTCACGTATATGACAATAGCAAGGTCGATGAAGAGGCTGATAAGCTTAGAAAACAGCAGTCCAAGAAAAATAGACCATAGAGTTATTTGAACTGCCTAAGCCAAGGCAGGTGGTAAGCTTGGCTGATTCTATTACCCTCTGAGAAATAGTCTTCCTCAAGCTGGCTGCGCTCAACATTAGATTGTCTTGACTCCCATGTAGGCCTTGTTGATGAATCTGAGATTGTCTTGACTCTCCCATGTAGGCTCGTCGTATCACGTCCACTTGACACGCACGATATTTCAGCTTGCGTGATGATATTTTATTGTGCTCTAAGATTCGCTCAGCATCACAGGTCTGTCCGCTTTCGAATGGTGCGTCAGTCTTCTGAGTATTGAATAGTTTGATCTCATTCGGACTCTTGTAGAGCGCATGGCCGTTTTCCATCGAATCTGAATTCTATAACCATCGAGACCGACGATCTCATAGCCGGTTTCGCTCCATCGCGTGTTATCTTATCAAATACACCTTTAGAGACGATATAGTACTGTAGTACCTACTCTTCTATCATTCTCCATACGTTCGGCTAATTCTCGATCATGGTCCAGATCTTTGCATCTGACTGTACTTTTGACTTGAATAAGTGTCATCTTGATGGCGGTGTGATAAATGTTGTTGTAGTTAGATATTAAGCTTGCGAAAACCCTTTCTGTCAAGGGTCGATTCATGCGAAGTAGTCGCATTTTCATCGTTCAGTCGAAACGCTCAATCTTACCCATCGTATCGTGGTCTCCTGTGTCATCTTTGACGAATTGTTTGATTCCACCTAAAACAGCGACTGTCTCCTTGTTTTGAAGGATCTTCGCGAAACATAAGCGAGCGTTGATATTGATAGCTGCTTAGATAGTCGCCTTCTTCCAGAAGGTAAGACCCATTTGCCATGAGTTTGGATCGTGAGAAGCCATTCTAAATTATCGTAGTTATCCCTTTGAGCTACATGACTCGGTATGTACATGACCTGTATGTCCTGTTTATCATTATACCACTCGTGAATGTCTTTTAATCGAATCGACGAGTCTTTTCCTTAGCCTTCTTTCTTATAAGAGGGCCTTAGGTGAGATGAAACCTGTTTCAGGATCACAATATAGTTCTTTCAGTAGATCTTCCATAGTTTTGCTCAATATGAAAAGATCTCAACGTTCTCCTAAGCTGATCTTAAATCGAAAGAGGCGACGTAGATATGCCATCAGGGCCTACCTGTAGCTTATCGTAATAATAGTTCATAGCTGTTTTCGTTTGACTATACGTCATCATTGAGTGTTGGTTCCTTGAATCGATATGCGGTCCTTCATAACGGATTTAAACTTATCAGGGGTTAGTTCCTTAATATTTTGCGATCTTTGAATGCCCTTAGCGGATAGTTTGAAATATACCTTTCCATCGATGATCCACTTATCCTTCTCAACCTTACACTCATTACCAGGGACGTAGCAGACGTCGGTTTTGCTCGATAAACTAATCATAGCATTACCACAATACTCCTCCTTGAACAAACCAGGGTTCTTCGATCGAAATCCGCATTCTTCTCGCTATCATCCCTCGGGAGCCATTCCTACTTATGCTCGTTGAAATGATCAATGGGGTCGGGTTCGATGAGTGATGGGAATGGGGTCTCATGCAATCATAATATAATTGAAGGATACGTAGCTTAGCGAGCTGATAGATGACGATAGATAGATGTATCGGCCTTTTGAGCTTAAGGCGACGTTTGTCCTCGCTGAGTCCAACCGTTCCATCCGTGAACTCAGTCAGGTTGTTATGAGTGAAGTGCTCGATCGCCTTGTTAATAACTTTTGGATCAGATTCATAGCTTACTTCCATATGTTTACTCATATCGATTCCAGAGGACGAAAGCTGCGTTTTCCAACCAACTTCATCATATCAGCGATCATAGCGTTGCTTTTATCACCATCATCCCCTCTACGCACATCAGAAACTTGCTCCATGAATCATTTGAACGGACGATGACTATGAGCCTTGATGAAGCTATATACATTTTGTAAGCCATGATTTAGATACCACTTGAGTAGAGGTGGTTAGATTAAAAGTTTCTCACCAAAGTAGCTTCCAATGAGCTTTCGCCCAACCTTAGCCTTGTATTTCCCACGCGACCCATCGAGGTCTTACATATTCTGACCAATTATCTCAGCTGTGGGTTTGATCTCAACATTCTTGAAATGGGGGTCATTTCACTGAAATACTCTTTCAGGTGCTTTGGAGTCTCGATACTACCTTCGAGGAAACCAAAGATCTTATCGTTATTGATGTCATCTATGATACCATCATAAACTTCGATAGTGGTTAGTCGCCCACAAGGCATCTCATTGCCAAGACACGACAGACAGAGGGCATTAACATCGTAGCCGGTGATTTTCTTACAAAGCTTGCCATCGCGAATGGCCGTCTTGTTGCGCTTCGCGTAGCCATTGAAGATGACTGATGGACCACTGGCGATATGGACTTTCATCTTACGATAGATATCGGACTGCTCATTGAGAATACTAATCGATTGCATTGAATTCGATCAGCTTCTTGTATATGAAAGCCTTCACGTTCCTTTTCCTCGTCTTGCTTGATATAGCCTAAGTATCGATGTTCAGGGAGGTTGAATGCTTCAGCTGGCTTCTTAGCCTGGAAAATGAGCTTGATCATCTCATACATAACCTTTTCACTCAAACCTGGTAGACACACACACCGTCAAGGAACATATCGAGATCGAAACGCTCGAATAGCTCACGTTGTGCCTTGATAGCCCGCCTTGGTGAATGGAACGACGTCTAGGTTATTGTACCAAATGAACAGGTCCTTGATTGACTTCATTCCATAGCGCTGCCGAAAACCTCGTACGCGAGCATACGCTTCATCCTTGATATGCTGCTTACGAAGTTTGCAGTAGAAAGCGTGGCCGCCATGATGAACTGGGCAGAGGAAGTGGACAAGAATTTCGCAATATCCCTATTTTCATGTTTTGTGTGTGCTACAAAGCGTATTCCAGCTGAATTGATCGTCGAAACATGTTCGCTCACGTATATGACAATAGCAAGGTCGATGAAGAGGCTGATAAGCTTAGAAAACAGCAGTCCAAGAAAAATAGACCATAGAGTTATTTGAACTGCCTAAGCCAAGGCAGGTGGTAAGCTTGGCTGATTCTATTACCCTCTGAGAAATAGTCTTCCTCAAGCTGGCTGCGCTCAACATTAGATTGTCTTGACTCCCATGTAGGCCTTGTTGATGAATCTGAGATTGTCTTGACTCTCCCATGTAGGCTCGTCGTATCACGTCCACTTGACACGCACGATATTTCAGCTTGCGTGATGATATTTTATTGTGCTCTAAGATTCGCTCAGCATCACAGGTCTGTCCGCTTTCGAATGGTGCGTCAGTCTTCTGAGTATTGAATAGTTTGATCTCATTCGGACTCTTGTAGAGCGCATGGCCGTTTTCCATCGAATCTGAATTCTATAACCATCGAGACCGACGATCTCATAGCCGGTTTCGCTCCATCGCGTGTTATCTTATCAAATACACCTTTAGAGAGACGATATAGTACTGTAGTACCTACTCTTCTATCATTCTCCATACGTTCGGCTAATTCTCGATCATGGTCCAGATCTTTGCATCTGACTGTACTTTTGACTTGAATAAGTGTCATCTTGATGGCGGTGTGATAAATGTTGTTGTAGTTAGATATTAAGCTTGCGAAAACCCTTTCTGTCAAGGGTCGATTCATGCGAAGTAGTCGCATTTTCATCGTTCAGTCGAAACGCTCAATCTTACCCATCGTATCGTGGTCTCCTGTGTCATCTTTGACGAATTGTTTGATTCCACCTAAAACAGCGACTGTCTCCTTGTTTTGAAGGATCTTCGCGAAACATAAGCGAGCGTTGATATTGATAGCTGCTTAGATAGTCGCCTTCTTCCAGAAGGTAAGACCCATTTGCCATGAGTTTGGATCGTGAGAAGCCATTCTAAATTATCGTAGTTATCCCTTTGAGCTACATGACTCGGTATGTACATGACCTGTATGTCCTGTTTATCATTATACCACTCGTGAATGTCTTTTAATCGAATCGACGAGTCTTTTCCTTAGCCTTCTTTCTTATAAGAGGGCCTTAGGTGAGATGAAACCTGTTTCAGGATCACAATATAGTTCTTTCAGTAGATCTTCCATAGTTTTGCTCAATATGAAAAGATCTCAACGTTCTCCTAAGCTGATCTTAAATCGAAAGAGGCGACGTAGATATGCCATCAGGGCCTACCTGTAGCTTATCGTAATAATAGTTCATAGCTGTTTTCGTTTGACTACACGTCATCATTGAGTGTTGGTTCCTTGAATCGATATGCGGTCCTTCATAACGGATTTAAACTTATCAGGGGTTAGTTCCTTAATATTTTGCGATCTTTGAATGCCCTTAGCGGATAGTTTGAAATATACCTTTCCATCGATGACCCACTTATCCTTTTCAACCTTACACTCATTACCAGGGACGTAGCAGACGTCGGTTTTGCTCGATAAACTAATCATAGCATTACCACAATACTCCTCCTTGAACAAACCAGGGGTTCTTCGATCGAAATCCGCATTCTTCTCGCTATCATCCCTCGGGAGCCATTCCTACTTATGCTCGTTGAAATGATCAATGGGGTCGGGTTCGATGAGTGATGGGAATGGGGTCTCATGCAATCATAATATAATTGAAGGATACGTAGCTTAGCGAGCTGATAGATGACGATAGATAGATGTATCGGCCTTTTGAGCTTAAGGCGACGTTTGTCCTCGCTGAGTCCAACCGTTCCATCCGTGAACTCAGTCAGGTTGTTATGAGTGAAGTGCTCGATCGCCTTGTTAATAACTTTTGGATCAGATTCATAGCTTACTTCCATATGTTTACTCATATCGATTCCAGAGGACGAAAGCTGCGTTTTCCAACCAACTTCATCATATCAGCGATCATAGCGTTGCTTTTATCACCATCATCCCCTCTACGCACATCAGAAACTTGCTCCATGAATCATTTGAACGGACGATGACTATGAGCCTTGATGAAGCTATATACATTTTGTAAGCCATGATTTAGATACCACTTGAGTAGAGGTGGTTAGATTAAAAGTTTCTCACCAAAGTAGCTTCCAATGAGCTTTCGCCCAACCTTAGCCTTGTATTTCCCACGCGACCCATCGAGGTCTTACATATTCTGACCAATTATCTCAGCTGTGGGTTTGATCTCAACATTCTTGAAATGGGGGTCATTTCACTGAAATACTCTTTCAGGTGCTTTGGAGTCTCGATACTACCTTCGAGGAAACCAAAGATCTTATCGTTATTGATGTCATCTATGATACCATCATAAACTTCGATAGTGGTTAGTCGCCCACAAGGCATCTCATTGCCAAGACACGACAGACAGAGGGCATTAACATCGTAGCCGGTGATTTTCTTACAAAGCTTGCCATCGCGAATGGCCGTCTTGTTGCGCTTCGCGTAGCCATTGAAGATGACTGATGGACCACTGGCGATATGGACTTTCATCTTACGATAGATATCGGACTGCTCATTGAGAATACTAATCGATTGCATTGAATTCGATCAGCTTCTTGTATATGAAAGCCTTCACGTTCCTTTTCCTCGTCTTGCTTGATATAGCCTAAGTATCGATGTTCAGGGAGGTTGAATGCTTCAGCTGGCTTCTTAGCCTGGAAAATGAGCTTGATCATCTCATACATAACCTTTTCACTCAAACCTGGTAGACACACACACCGTCAAGGAACATATCGAGATCGAAACGCTCGAATAGCTCACGTTGTGCCTTGATAGCCCGCCTTGGTGAATGGAACGACGTCTAGGTTATTGTACCAAATGAACAGGTCCTTGATTGACTTCATTCCATAGCGCTGCCGAAAACCTCGTACGCGAGCATACGCTTCATCCTTGATATGCTGCTTACGAAGTTTGCAGTAGAAAGCGTGGCCGCCATGATGAACTGGGCAGAGGAAGTGGACAAGAATTTCGCAATATCCCTATTTTCATGTTTTGTGTGTGCTACAAAGCGTATTCCAGCTGAATTGATCGTCGAAACATGTTCGCTCACGTATATGACAATAGCAAGGTCGATGAAGAGGCTGATAAGCTTCGAAAACAGCAGTCCAAGAAAAATAGACCATAGAGTTATTTGAACTGCCTAAGCCAAGGCAGGTGGTAAGCTTGGCTGATTCTATTACCCTCTGAGAAATAGTCTTCCTCAAGCTGGCTGCGCTCAACATTAGATTGTCTTGACTCCCATGTAGGCCTTGTTGATGAATCTGAGATTGTCTTGACTCTCCCATGTAGGCTCGTCGTATCACGTCCACTTGACACGCACGATATTTCAGCTTGCGTGATGATATTTTATTGTGCTCTAAGATTCGCTCAGCATCACAGGTCTGTCCGCTTTCGAATGGTGCGTCAGTCTTCTGAGTATTGAATAGTTTGATCTCATTCGGACTCTTGTAGAGCGCATGGCCGTTTTCCATCGAATCTGAATTCTATAACCATCGAGACCGACGATCTCATAGCCGGTTTCGCTCCATCGCGTGTTATCTTATCAAATACACCTTTAGAGAGACGATATAGTACTGTAGTACCTACTCTTCTATCATTCTCCATACGTTCGGCTAATTCTCGATCATGGTCCAGATCTTTGCATCTGACTGTACTTTTGACTTGAATAAGTGTCATCTTGATGGCGGTGTGATAAATGTTGTTGTAGTTAGATATTAAGCTTGCGAAAACCCTTTCTGTCAAGGGTCGATTCATGCGAAGTAGTCGCATTTTCATCGTTCAGTCGAAACGCTCAATCTTACCCATCGTATCGTGGTCTCCTGTGTCATCTTTGACGAATTGTTTGATTCCACCTAAAACAGCGACTGTCTCCTTGTTTTGAAGGATCTTCGCGAAACATAAGCGAGCGTTGATATTGATAGCTGCTTAGATAGTCGCCTTCTTCCAGAAGGTAAGACCCATTTGCCATGAGTTTGGATCGTGAGAAGCCATTCTAAATTATCGTAGTTATCCCTTTGAGCTACATGACTCGGTATGTACATGACCTGTATGTCCTGTTTATCATTATACCACTCGTGAATGTCTTTTAATCGAATCGACGAGTCTTTTCCTTAGCCTTCTTTCTTATAAGAGGGCCTTAGGTGAGATGAAACCTGTTTCAGGATCACAATATAGTTCTTTCAGTAGATCTTCCATAGTTTTGCTCAATATGAAAAGATCTCAACGTTCTCCTAAGCTGATCTTAAATCGAAAGAGGCGACGTAGATATGCCATCAGGGCCTACCTGTAGCTTATCGTAATAATAGTTCATAGCTGTTTTCGTTTGACTATACGTCATCATTGAGTGTTGGTTCCTTGAATCGATATGCGGTCCTTCATAACGGATTTAAACTTATCAGGGGTTAGTTCCTTAATATTTTGCGATCTTTGAATGCCCTTAGCGGATAGTTTGAAATATACCTTTCCATCGATGACCCACTTATCCTTTTCAACCTTACACTCATTACCAGGGACGTAGCAGACGTCGGTTTTGCTCGATAAACTAATCATAGCATTACCACAATACTCCTCCTTGAACAAACCAGGGGTTCTTCGATCGAAATCCGCATTCTTCTCGCTATCATCCCTCGGGAGCCATTCCTACTTATGCTCGTTGAAATGATCAATGGGGTCGGGTTCGATGAGTGATGGGAATGGGGTCTCATGCAATCATAATATAATTGAAGGATACGTAGCTTAGCGAGCTGATAGATGACGATAGATAGATGTATCGGCCTTTTGAGCTTAAGGCGACGTTTGTCCTCGCTGAGTCCAACCGTTCCATCCGTGAACTCAGTCAGGTTGTTATGAGTGAAGTGCTCGATCGCCTTGTTAATAACTTTTGGATCAGATTCATAGCTTACTTCCATATGTTTACTCATATCGATTCCAGAGGACGAAAGCTGCGTTTTCCAACCAACTTCATCATATCAGCGATCATAGCGTTGCTTTTATCACCATCATCCCCTCTACGCACATCAGAAACTTGCTCCATGAATCATTTGAACGGACGATGACTATGAGCCTTGATGAAGCTATATACATTTTGTAAGCCATGATTTAGATACCACTTGAGTAGAGGTGGTTAGATTAAAAGTTTCTCACCAAAGTAGCTTCCAATGAGCTTTCGCCCAACCTTAGCCTTGTATTTCCCACGCGACCCATCGAGGTCTTACATATTCTGACCAATTATCTCAGCTGTGGGTTTGATCTCAACATTCTTGAAATGGGGGTCATTTCACTGAAATACTCTTTCAGGTGCTTTGGAGTCTCGATACTACCTTCGAGGAAACCAAAGATCTTATCGTTATTGATGTCATCTATGATACCATCATAAACTTCGATAGTGGTTAGTCGCCCACAAGGCATCTCATTGCCAAGACACGACAGACAGAGGGCATTAACATCGTAGCCGGTGATTTTCTTACAAAGCTTGCCATCGCGAATGGCCGTCTTGTTGCGCTTCGCGTAGCCATTGAAGATGACTGATGGACCACTGGCGATATGGACTTTCATCTTACGATAGATATCGGACTGCTCATTGAGAATACTAATCGATTGCATTGAATTCGATCAGCTTCTTGTATATGAAAGCCTTCACGTTCCTTTTCCTCGTCTTGCTTGATATAGCCTAAGTATCGATGTTCAGGGAGGTTGAATGCTTCAGCTGGCTTCTTAGCCTGGAAAATGAGCTTGATCATCTCATACATAACCTTTTCACTCAAACCTGGTAGACACACACACCGTCAAGGAACATATCGAGATCGAAACGCTCGAATAGCTCACGTTGTGCCTTGATAGCCCGCCTTGGTGAATGGAACGACGTCTAGGTTATTGTACCAAATGAACAGGTCCTTGATTGACTTCATTCCATAGCGCTGCCGAAAACCTCGTACGCGAGCATACGCTTCATCCTTGATATGCTGCTTACGAAGTTTGCAGTAGAAAGCGTGGCCGCCATGATGAACTGGGCAGAGGAAGTGGACAAGAATTTCGCAATATCCCTATTTTCATGTTTGTGTGTGCTACAAAGCGTATTCCAGCTGAATTGATCGTCGAAACATGTTCGCTCACGTATATGACAATAGCAAGGTCGATGAAGAGGCTGATAAGCTTAGAAAACAGCAGTCCAAGAAAAATAGACCATAGAGTTATTTGAACTGCCTAAGCCAAGGCAGGTGGTAAGCTTGGCTGATTCTATTACCCTCTGAAATAGTCTTCCTCAAGCTGGCTGCGCTCAACATTAGATTGTCTTGACTCCCATGTAGGCCTTGTTGATGAATCTGAGATTGTCTTGACTCTCCCATGTAGGCTCGTCGTATCACGTCCACTTGACACGCACGATATTTCAGCTTGCGTGATGATATTTTATTGTGCTCTAAGATTCGCTCAGCATCACAGGTCTGTCCGCTTTCGAATGGTGCGTCAGTCTTCTGAGTATTGAATAGTTTGATCTCATTCGGACTCTTGTAGAGCGCATGGCCGTTTTCCATCGAATCTGAATTCTATAACCATCGAGACCGACGATCTCATAGCCGGTTTCGCTCCATCGCGTGTTATCTTATCAAATACACCTTTAGAGAGACGATATAGTACTGTTACCTACTCTTCTATCATTCTCCATACGTTCGGCTAATTCTCGATCATGGTCCAGATCTTTGCATCTGACTGTACTTTTGACTTGAATAAGTGTCATCTTGATGGCGGTGTGATAAATGTTGTTGTAGTTAGATATTAAGCTTGCGAAAACCCTTTCTGTCAAGGGTCGATTCATGCGAAGTAGTCGCATTTTCATCGTTCAGTCGAAACGCTCAATCTTACCCATCGTATCGTGGTCTCCTGTGTCATCTTTGACGAATTGTTTGATTCCACCTAAAACAGCGACTGTCTCCTTGTTTTGAAGGATCTTCGCGAAACATAAGCGAGCGTTGATATTGATAGCTGCTTAGATAGTCGCCTTCTTCCAGAAGGTAAGACCCATTTGCCATGAGTTTGGATCGTGAGAAGCCATTCTAAATTATCGTAGTTATCCCTTTGAGCTACATGACTCGGTATGTACATGACCTGTATGTCCTGTTTATCATTATACCACTCGTGAATGTCTTTTAATCGAATCGACGAGTCTTTTCCTTAGCCTTCTTTCTTATAAGAGGGCCTTAGGTGAGATGAAACCTGTTTCAGGATCACAATATAGTTCTTTCAGTAGATCTTCCATAGTTTTGCTCAATATGAAAAGATCTCAACGTTCTCCTAAGCTGATCTTAAATCGAAAGAGGCGACGTAGATATGCCATCAGGGCCTACCTGTAGCTTATCGTAATAATAGTTCATAGCTGTTTTCGTTTGACTATACGTCATCATTGAGTGTTAGTTCCTTGAATCGATATGCGGTCCTTCATAACGGATTTAAACTTATCAGGGTTAGTTCCTTAATATTTTGCGATCTTTGAATGCCCTTAGCGGATAGTTTGAAATATACCTTTCCATCGATGACCCACTTATCCTTTTCAACCTTACACTCATTACCAGGGACGTAGCAGACGTCGGTTTTGCTCGATAAACTAATCATAGCATTACCACAATACTCCTCCTTGAACAAACCAGGGGTTCTTCGATCGAAATCCGCATTCTTCTCGCTATCATCCCTCGGGAGCCATTCCTACTTATGCTCGTTGAAATGATCAATGGGGTCGGGTTCGATGAGTGATGGGAATGGGGTCTCATGCAATCATAATATAATTGAAGGATACGTAGCTTAGCGAGCTGATAGATGACGATAGATAGATGTATCGGCCTTTTGAGCTTAAGGCGACGTTTGTCCTCGCTGAGTCCAACCGTTCCATCCGTGAACTCAGTCAGGTTGTTATGAGTGAAGTGCTCGATCGCCTTGTTAATAACTTTTGGATCAGATTCATAGCTTACTTCCATATGTTTACTCATATCGATTCCAGAGGACGAAAGCTGCGTTTTCCAACCAACTTCATCATATCAGCGATCATAGCGTTGCTTTTATCACCATCATCCCTCTACGCACATCAGAAACTTGCTCCATGAATCATTTGAACGGACGATGACTATGAGCCTTGATGAAGCTATATACATTTTGTAAGCCATGATTTAGATACCACTTGAGTAGAGGTGGTTAGATTAAAAGTTTCTCACCAAAGTAGCTTCCAATGAGCTTTCGCCCAACCTTAGCCTTGTATTTCCCACGCGACCCATCGAGGTCTTACATATTCTGACCAATTATCTCAGCTGTGGGTTTGATCTCAACATTCTTGAAATGGGGTCATTTCACTGAAATACTCTTTCAGGTGCTTTGGAGTCTCGATACTACCTTCGAGGAAACCAAAGATCTTATCGTTATTGATGTCATCTATGATACCATCATAAACTTCGATAGTGGTTAGTCGCCCACAAGGCATCTCATTGCCAAGACACGACAGACAGAGGGCATTAACATCGTAGCCGGTGATTTTCTTACAAAGCTTGCCATCGCGAATGGCCGTCTTGTTGCGCTTCGCGTAGCCATTGAAGATGACTGATGGACCACTGGCGATATGGACTTTCATCTTACGATAGATATCGGACTGCTCATTGAGAATACTAATCGATTGCATTGAATTCGATCAGCTTCTTGTATATGAAAGCCTTCACGTTCCTTTTCCTCGTCTTGCTTGATATAGCCTAAGTATCGATGTTCAGGAGGTTGAATGCTTCAGCTGGCTTCTTAGCCTGGAAAATGAGCTTGATCATCTCATACATAACCTTTTCACTCAAACCTGGTAGACACACACACCGTCAAGGAACATATCGAGATCGAAACGCTCGAATAGCTCACGTTGTGCCTTGATAGCCCGCCTTGGTGAATGGAACGACGTCTAGGTTATTGTACCAAATGAACAGGTCCTTGATTGACTTCATTCCATAGCGCTGCCGAAAACCTCGTACGCGAGCATACGCTTCATCCTTGATATGCTGCTTACGAAGTTTGCAGTAGAAAGCGTGGCCGCCATGATGAACTGGGCAGAGGAAGTGGACAAGAATTTCGCAATATCCCTATTTTCATGTTTTGTGTGTGCTACAAAGCGTATTCCAGCTGAATTGATCGTCGAAACATGTTCGCTCACGTATATGACAATAGCAAGGTCGATGAAGAGGCTGATAAGCTTAGAAAACAGCAGTCCAAGAAAAATAGACCATAGAGTTATTTGAACTGCCTAAGCCAAGGCAGGTGGTAAGCTTGGCTGATTCTATTACCCTCTGAGAAATAGTCTTCCTCAAGCTGGCTGCGCTCAACATTAGATTGTCTTGACTCCCATGTAGGCCTTGTTGATGAATCTGAGATTGTCTTGACTCTCCCATGTAGGCTCGTCGTATCACGTCCACTTGACACGCACGATATTTCAGCTTGCGTGATGATATTTTATTGTGCTCTAAGATTCGCTCAGCATCACAGGTCTGTCCGCTTTCGAATGGTGCGTCAGTCTTCTGAGTATTGAATAGTTTGATCTCATTCGGACTCTTGTAGAGCGCATGGCCGTTTTCCATCGAATCTGAATCTGAGATTGTCTTGACTCTCCCATGTAGGCTCGTCGTATCACGTCCACTTGACACGCACGATATTTCAGCTTGCGTGATGATATTTTATTGTGCTCTAAGATTCGCTCAGCATCACAGGTCTGTCCGCTTTCGAATGGTGCGTCAGTCTTCTGAGTATTGAATAGTTTGATCTCATTCGGACTCTTGTAGAGCGCATGGCCGTTTTCCATCGATTCTGATTCTATAACCATCGAGACCGACGATCTCATAGCCGGTTTCGCTCCATCGCGTGTTATCTTATCAAATACACCTTTAGAGAGACGATATAGTACTGTAGTACCTACTCTTCTATCATTCTCCATACGTTCGGCTAATTCTCGATCATGGTCCAGATCTTTGCATCTGACTGTACTTTTGACTTGAATAAGTGTCATCTTGATGGCGGTGTGATAAATGTTGTTGTAGTTAGATATTAAGCTTGCGAAAACCCTTTCTGTCAAGGGTCGATTCATGCGAAGTAGTCGCATTTTCATCGTTCAGTCGAAACGCTCAATCTTACCCATCGTATCGTGGTCTCCTGTGTCATCTTTGACGAATTGTTTGATTCCACCTAAAACAGCGACTGTCTCCTTGTTTTGAAGGATCTTCGCGAAACATAAGCGAGCGTTGATATTGATAGCTGCTTAGATAGTCGCCTTCTTCCAGAAGGTAAGACCCATTTGCCATGAGTTTGGATCGTGAGAAGCCATTCTAAATTATCGTAGTTATCCCTTTGAGCTACATGACTCGGTATGTACATGACCTGTATGTCCTGTTTATCATTATACCACTCCTGAATGTCTTTTAATCGAATCGACGAGTCTTTTCCTTAGCCTTCTTTCTTATAAGAGGGCCTTAGGTGAGATGAAACCTGTTTCAGGATCACAATATAGTTCTTTCAGTAGATCTTCCATAGTTTTGCTCAATATGAAAAGATCTCAACGTTCTCCTAAGCTGATCTTAAATCGAAAGAGGCGACGTAGATATGCCATCAGGGCCTACCTGTAGCTTATCGTAATAATAGTTCATAGCTGTTTTCGTTTGACTATACGTCATCATTGAGTGTTGGTTCCTTGAATCGATATGCGGTCCTTCATAACGGATTTAAACTTATCAGGGGTTAGTTCCTTAATATTTTGCGATCTTTGAATGCCCTTAGCGGATAGTTTGAAATATACCTTTCCATCGATGACCCACTTATCCTTTTCAACCTTACACTCATTACCAGGGACGTAGCAGACGTCGGTTTTGCTCGATAAACTAATCATAGCATTACCACAATACTCCTCCTTGAACAAACCAGGGGTTCTTCGATCGAAATCCGCATTCTTCTCGCTATCATCCCTCGGGAGCCATTCCTACTTATGCTCGTTGAAATGATCAATTGGGGTCGGGTTCGATGAGTGATGGGAATGGGGTCTCATGCAATCATAATATAATTGAAGGATACGTAGCTTAGCGAGCTGATAGATGACGATAGATAGATGTCGTCATCTATCGGCTCACTATACGTATCAATTATATTATGATGCATGAATTCCACATCACTCGACCGGCCAATGTCATTCAGCATAAAAGGCTAATAACAGGCATCTGAATTCCATA